>NC_136491.1:10706494-10786494 GCF_053919585.1 Euprymna scolopes | reverse complement strand
GAATAAATATAGAGATATAGTAGGTTTTTGATGTATTACAAAAATAAAAAAAATAAAGCATAACGTTTTAATTAGAGTGTATAGTCACTTACAAAGAGCTATATTTCACATACAGATACGCACAAGTGTTATAGTTTTTAAATTCAACTCTCTCTCTCCCTCTCTCTCTCTTTCTCTCTCTCTCTCTATATATATATACACACACATACATATACATCTATACATATATATATATACATCTATACATATATATACATATATGCATATATATACATATTTTTTGTGTGTATGTGTGTAAATATCCGCCTGACTTTACACAGATCTTTCAAATGTGAATATGTAAAAGACGGTGTACAGTCTTCGTGAATTCTGCGAACCTTAATGATGGTGATTCATCATGGTCGTCGCCTTCAAATGTCATCATAAGGCGGAAATGACACGCGGTTATGTAATGATCAGATTCATCATCTCCGCGCGCCATTGTACTCGAGTAATGCCTGCCTTCTTCGCAAAGACACTATTCGATGGCTTCGGTCTTTCATTCAAGCAATGCCTCTCAAACGACAAGTCCCAAGAATCGCACGCTATTGAATCAATTATCAACTTTTACCAACAGGTGACGTTACTAGGAAATGTCATCGACCTCTACAATGATACTTTTTTCACATAAAATATAGATCTTTGTAATTTATATATAAGCGCATTTTTAAAACATGTGGTAAAGGTTTAAAATCTAGTAGTTTTTTTTTAATATAAGAAGTGTATATCTATATCTTTCCCCCCACACACAGGCATACACACACTTACGCATGCACACGCATAAACACACATATATGTATACATGTTTATGTATGTATGTATGTGGTTCCATGTAACCCAGTACTACCTGCCTCATTGTCGGACACCGGCGACTAAACTGGTTCCCATACCAGACTTGTTTGGTGAGGAGGGCGGCTAGTCTCCCTGAAGGATTAAAAACAAGACCTTCCAAAGGGCGAATGAACTCTTTTTCTGGGTCAACGGCCAACTAGCACATTGGATATTTGCGTGTGTGTATATGTGTATTGGGGTGGAGAGGGCTCCCGTAAGCCGTGGTGAAGGCAACCTTTCTAGGAGAAGCAAATCTCTGATTTAAAAAAACATAAAGCGGAAGACCATTACCCGCATTAAGCTGGTCTGCAGTTTAATTTGTTGCTGGCTATCTTGCTCTTGCTTGTTGCTGGATCTCAACATTTTGAACCGAGAGAGAGAGACTTAGCTGCCGTACAAAGCTAAGACTCTGTAACATCATATTTGTATAGATACTCCCTCAGGCATTTGGGCTCATGCATTTTAAATATCTCAGGGAGTGGCACTCGTCTGACAAGACGTTGCAATCATCATCAATCATCATCATGTGTGCATACGAATATACATTTCGGACTCAGCTTTAATACAAGCAACATCGCCTGAAAAGGTTTCTAGTTACTGTGCATGTGTGTATATATATATATATATATATATATATATATATATATATATATATATATATATATAGCGTTAGTTACCATCACAACACTATGTATTTATTTATGTATTTAATTCTCACTCTTGATAGTTTGTTAATATTTTTTTACTACACGTATTGTGAATAATAGCATCGCACCAAACACCCTATTAGAGGCAAGAATGCATTCCTTAGAAATTCGATGCACTTTTTTTTTGTTTTTGTTTAAATACTTGTCGTGGAAAAGGTTTGGCAAATCGGAAGTGTTCAAATTTGCAGAAACATAAAATCCAAAAGAAAAACTTGAAGTGTTTATAAGCAACCGCCTCATATTAACTCTTGGATTCGTCTCATTGAGAGCTTATATAAATATAGTTTTTAAAATTCTTATTTAAGTCCATATTTAAAAAGAAATCAAACAAAACATTGCGACTAAAATAATTGTCACAACGAGGGGAGAAAAAAATCACAGGATGGAAAATGGGGTCAAATAACTTTTTTTCTTGTGTCTGTGTGGCTGTGTAAATGATTGCATATTCTCTCTCACGTTCTGAAATTTCTTTTGCTGATTGGTCGCTAGGTTAACTAGGTCTGATGGCATCGTCCTTACGAACAAAAACATCCTACTTGTGAGACGTCGGCTTGTTTGCTATGAGGTAAGCTGATTCCACTGTTGGGTTTTCGCTTCTTTATCTGTGTAAGTTGTAAGGTTTTCTTGTGTGTATGCCGCGTTTGCTCAATTAGTAGAGTGCTCGGTTAGCAGGCAAGAGGCTCGTGATTCAAATTCTGAATTCGGATGTGAGTAACGGATGAGCCAAATGAGGGGGTAACTCGTTTTGGTGAAGCTTCGCCGTGGGAAATCTTTCTCTCTCTCTCTCTCTCTCTCTCTCTCTCTCTCTCTCTATATATATATATATATATATATATATATATATATATATATATTGTGTATATTTAGGCAGCATATTCTCCTTTAAACATATGTTATTAAACAGCACAGCATTTTCTTGTTTGACAATTTTCCGTTTTATTTTTTCCAGTTTTCGAATAATCCTTCTTGTGTTATATGTAAAATGGTGTAAAAGTGTTCCGTAGTCTGCGAGGGCTTTCGGCGTTTCCGCCATCGTCTGGCTGGTTATATAAAAGTCGTTTTAAAATTACGTCGAATAATAAGGCCGTGTTTTAAAATTACATCGTACTATAAGATCGTTTATGGCTTATGTGGGCTTTTTATATACAAATTTATTGGACAGTTTTTTTTTTATATCATCATGGTAGAAAATACTAAAATTTTACAAACAGACTCTAACGTTAGGAGACTGAAGGTGTTGGAGGCATTGTATATAAAAGTGAGACAACCCTAAATAAACAATATATATTATGAATCCAGCAACAATATTTTAAAATGCCTCTGTTAATGTATATATTAAAAAAAAAAAAAACTGTCCAATAAATTTGTATATAAATAGCCCACATAAGCCATAAACGATCTTATAGTACGATGTAATTTTAAAACACGACCTTATCATTCGACGTAATTTTGACTTTTATATAACCAGCCAGACGATGGCGGAAACGCCGAAAGCGCTCGCAGACTACGGAACACTTTTACACCATTTTACATATAACACAAGAAGGATTATTCGAAAACTGGAAAAAATAAAACGGAAAATTGTCAAACAAGAAAATGGTGTGCTGTTTAACAATATATATATATATATATATATATATATATATATATATATATATATATATATATATATATATATATTACACAGGGCTTATTATCGCAAGTTCGAATACTCGGCTATTCCATCTCATATTTACTCACTTACAAGAACAGGCGGCTCTTCTTTAACAATAGTCTGGTGAATGGTAAAATATCCAATAGCGGTAAATCCAAAAAAGTTGATTACATTTCCATTTTTACAAGTAAAATATTAGGGAATCGCGTAAGTGGAAGATTGTCCAAAGTAATCCAAAAGGCAGAAATCCGTGGAATAATTCACAAATTAAAAAAGGAAAAGGGGAATCAGTCCAAATAATATTATTAACATAAAGATAAAACAGAAATGGAAGAATTTAAAACACGACTGTTAAGGCTGGGCTGATTTTCTTTTTAATCAGCACAGCCTTGACGGTCATTATTTCTGTTGGCTAGTATAATGTTTAGGATGGTGTTGTTATGGTCACAATACACCACCAAAAACACATGTAATATCTACGAGGATGTAGTCATAAAAACCGAACCAATACTGAACAAATCCTAAAGAGATAATAATGCCTAGTTTTATAATATAGAACATACACTAATACGATTCACTACTAAATTTGGCATTGGAATATATTACGTACATGTGTATACGTATAGTAAATAGAATTTTGTATTAGTAGGGAATACAATAGAACAATAACATATTGTTGGCTTAAGATAAATCGACACATAAAGTACTTACGTAATAAATACGACGGATGTAGTCATGGTCATAACAAAAGCTTGACAGCTGACAATAATGGTGTATTGTGATTTGAACTTTCAATATCTTATATATTGATGATGTATTAAATATGGGTCTCATGATACGTATACCTTTTTGTACGATGCTTGTCCACCTGCTGAGTCATGATTGTATAGTTGATACAACCTAGTGCCATATGAATTTAGCAGTTTAGGCATTGTTCAATTGAGCCTTTTTCAATTGAACCTTTTTTAATTGAACCGTTTTTAATTGACAACGTAAAAATTAAAAATGACAGGCAAAAAGAAAATGAATAAAAATGAAAATATAAAGATTCGGGGGAGAAATACGTGTACGCAAGTCACTTCGCACAAGTTGTTATTTTATAATTATTATTGTAATTATTATTATTAGTAGTAGTAGTAGTAGTAGTAGTAGTAGTAGTAATAGTTTTATTTATTTATTTATACTCACGTTCATACTTCACAAGCCATATTGTGGTGGGATCCTTCTACCGCTCCAGAAGATATCTCACTACTGATGCTATTCTCTAGCTATATAAAAGCCAAGTACGTTCAAGGATGGAATACTGTTGCCATATCTGGGCAGGAGCTGCTAAAAACAGCTTATCCTGCCTTGACAGAGTACAAAATAGACTTCGTGGCTTAGTGGAGGGTGCCCTTTTCTCTACCCTGCAACCTCTCTTCCACAGAAGAGACGTTGCGAGCCTATCCTTGTTTTATCGGTATTTCCATGGCAGGTGCTCCTCTGAACTCCAATCTCTGGTCCCCCCTCGCTAATCTTTCACGAAAAACACCCGTCTAGCTGAATCCACTATAAAAATTTCCCCCACTCTATATCTGTGTCTAAATCAAAACGCGGATTCCATGAACAAAGCTTCTTTCTTAGAACTGCACGCCTGTGGAACTCTGTTCCGTCTGCCTGCTTCCCACCTGACTACAACTTGGATGTCTTCAAGTCCAATGTTAACAAATTCCTAATGAACCGCCCCCTTAAGTAAACACTTCATCAAATCTCCACACTAACGTAATGTACTTGCAATAACCCTTATCCCTGAGTGGATTCCGGGCCTTGATAAGTGGTGATCACTGTGTAAAAAAATCGCCACTTGACTGTAAGGGGCTACTAATCGGGGTCATGCCTAGGAAAGAATAACACTGAAGTGGTGAGATGTTGTTGTTAACCGCGTTTGTCGTCGATATGTACGTGAAGGGGGCACAAGAGCAATGATTCATCAGAGAACATTCCATCAAAATATTTGTACAACAGGCAAAGGGATGCAACATTGCGGCGATGGGACAGAGGTTGGAGCTTAGATTACAAAGTTGGGCCTATTAGATTTGATACCTTTTACAAGACGCTATCCGAAATTTATAGGCTAGTGTTGGGCGCACCGTTCATAGCGTGGCAATAATACTCTATGCATGGGCGCATGATGGCCTTGTACAGATACAAATACTCTCAAATGTGAGTTGTCTTCTACATCGATAAAGGGAAGCTACATTCTTGCAGCAAAACAAGCAATGTTCTCAATGGAGTTTGCCTATTTTATATTGCACACACATGTTAGGCCAAGAGTTTAAAATAAGAATTCACATGTAGAGTGCAATTTTTCAGGGATATCAGTGGTTGAAGAGGCGTCTCGTAATTGTTAAAAGAGAACAGCTTAGTTATACTAGTATCGAATGTTATCATCCATTTGCGGCTCCAATCCACTACGGCGTGGGGGTAATTTTTTTAACGATGCTGCCATTGGCTTAGACTTATGTACATACTTTTTTGTGCATGTTATAGAGCGTTGTATTATTGGCAAATATACCCATCTCAGAGACACTATTATTAGAATGGTCAGGAGTAATGTGATCATCATTATTATTATTATAACACGATCAGCCGGTCACTGGTGTGTGACCGACACACGTGTTACACCGAATGTCTTAGAAACGGTCCCATGATTATGTGTCTGTCATTGGGGTCTGAATATCAAGAGGAAAAGCATACCTGAGATGTTGGATGTAAGTGTGTGGCTCCTTCTTTCTCCCAAAATCACCCTGGTGGCATTCCGGCTGGACACTTCTTCCTTCGTCTTCAGGGCTGCCTTATTCGACTTAAGACATTTATGGCAGGCACAAAAACACAAACAACGCGACACAATCGAAATATATATGAAATATAATGAATTATTTTATTTTATAAAATCTATACAGTATACATTACAATATTTTTGCATAGAATTTGCAATTGCTTTTCATCGTTACTTAAACTAACCACCCTTAACTATTGTTGAGGGGTAGGGTGTGCCCCCCTCTCATTTAAAGAAAGGGGAAATAGCGCGTCTTACCTCATTCTAAATCTAAACGTAGATTCCATGAACAAAGCTTTTTTATTAGAACTGCACGCCTGTGGAATTGTCTTCCGTTTTCCTGCTTTCCGGCTGACTACAATATGGTTGTCTTCAAGTCTAACGTAAATAAGTTCTTGATGAGCCGTTCCATATAAGTAATCAAATTTAACAAATTTTCATTACTAATGATTATTATATTGTCCAATTTCTACTGTACACTCTTTAACCCTTATCCTTGAGTGGCCTCTTGGCCTTGATAATGAGTTGACACCTATAAAAAAAAAGAAAAAGTCCAATATGAACAAGTTCTAATTGAATCGTCCCCCTAAGTAATCCAAGTTTCAAAATTCCCACTGTTTACTATGCTAAAATCACAATGACTAATGTATACCTATTAACCCTTACCCTCGAGTGGCCTCTGGGCCTTGATAAGTGGTGACACCCTTGTAAAAAAAAAAAAAAAAAAAAATTCTGCCCGGACGAAAAAAGGTTGATAGAAGAAAGGGATTTATGGGGTTGCATTTCTGTGTATTCCTCTTTCTACGGTCGAATCACCACCAGGCCATACAGGGGTGGGGTGCATAAGCAACCACCACAACCATGACACTACGATATAGTTCCACGTTGTTATTATTATTAGTAGTAGTAGTATCATTGTTGTTGTTGTTGTTGTTGTTGTTGTTGTTGTTGTTGAAGAAGAAGAAGAAGAAGAAGAAGAAGAAGAAGAAGAAGTATACAAACCCGGTTGTGAGCTATTAGTAAACTTGTTTAGTCCACATTAGTAGGCGAGGAGAATTTATTTGCAAGCGAGTAAAGATTTAATAAAAATAATTAAAATGACCAAATTTAGAACCAGGTAAATAAAGGTATACTTGGAAGTAATTACGTTAACATATGCCGTGAGAGAAATATCTACAGGCTAAATCAACGATCGTTCGCTTGTTCGGTAAATTAGTTGGTTCAGGATTAATTGAAACTACTTTTCTCCAACACATGCCAAGTATATTTTCCATCAATTTTGTCTTAATAAAGTAACAATTAGAAAATCAAGAAAAGTTGGCCTACAGAGTCCGACAATATTTTTCGAGCACTTTGAAAAAAATAACTTCAATGTTGTTACTAGTGCCATAAACTTTGGAGATTTTAAGTACGTAGCTGAGGAGTGAAAATCCACAATTCCAGTCCAGTTCAAACAGACCAGTGCAAACAGACAGAAGTACATAGAAGCTAGAAGTAACCTTAAGAAAGAAATAGCGACAGCTAAGAGGGAATTTACAGAAACCACTAAAAAACGCATCGAAGCACAAAAACTAGGAACTCGTGACTTCTGGAAAATCTACAACAGTGTAGTAAATAATGGGCAATCAACAATTCCCCCACTAACCAACAATCACGAGGTTCTTTGCTCAGCAACCGAGAAGGCTAACATGCTTGCCAGTCGGTTTGCCTCAAACTCCACACTGGACCCTCTAAACCACCCCCTACCTCAATTTCCTATGCGGACAGACGCCACGCTAGACGATCTGAAAATCACCCCTGCTCAGGTGCATGCTATCATAAAAAACCTTGACACTTCCAAAGCATGTGGACCCGACCTCATCCCAGCTGTGCTATTAAAAAAGTTCTCAGCCGAAGTAGCTCCAGTTCTCTCCAAACTCTACAACAAATGCCTTAATGAATCTTGCTTTCCGAGCTGTTGGAAAACTGCTTCTGTAGTACCAGTATTCAAGAATTCTGGCGAAAGAACTGACCCATTAAATTATCGCCCTATTAGCCTCCTCCAACTTTTTGCCAAAATATTTGAGACCTTAATTAACCATGCTCTAGTCTAGCACCTTACAGATGCTAAACTTCTGACCGACCATCAATATGGATTTAGACAAGCCCGTTCAACGGCAGACATCCTCACTGTAATCTCTGAACGCATATACCATTCACGGGACAAAGCGGGAGAGGGCAGAGCGGTAGCTCTAGATATATCTAAGGCTTTTGACAGGGTATGGTATGAGGGTCTCCTCAGGAAGATTAGATCTTACGGTATCACTGGTAGAATACTTAACATAATTAAATCCTTCTCAGATAAGAGAAAAATCCAGGTTGTCCTCGACGGTCGTACATCTAAACAATATGATATAAATGCGGGAGTGCCCCAGGATCTATCCTTGGACCTATGCTGTTCCTGATATTCATAAATGACCTCCCCGACAAAATTGCCTCTGAGATGGGTATATATGCTGATGACACCACACTCTATAGCAGGCACGACAGGAAAACAAATGAACATATATCTAAAGTAATGACAGAAACACTAGAGGATGACCTCCAATCAGTAGTGGAATGGGGACAAATATGGATGGTAACGTTCAATGCCACCAAGACAAAACTGGTTTCATTCAATAATTACAAGAAACCTTCTCTACCACCTATAGCAATGGCCAACGCCTCTTTATCTGAGAGTACGTCTCTCAAGCTCCTTGGCCTAACGTTCACAGGAAACATGAGTTGGAACAATTACATCGAGGGCATTGCCAGGGCCGCTGCAAGGAAAGTGGGTTCTCTCTACCGTGCTAGAAAACTTCTAACACCCGAAAGTATCCTGTACCTCTATAAGGCCACTATTCGCACATGTATGGAGTATTGCTGTCATATTTGGGCCGGTGCATCGGCTACTAGTCTCTCGCTCCTTGACAGGGTTCAAAAGAGAGTCGCAAATCTGATAGGCCCTAAACTGGCATCTAAACTTCAGCCTCTGTCCCATCGTCGAAACGTTGCATCCCTCTACCTGTTCTACAAGTATTATAATGGTGAATGCTCTGAAGAACAGCAAGTACTTGTGCCCCCAAGACGTGAACACCCTCGACAGACCCGACAAGCTGCAAAATCCCATCCCCACACTGTAGAGATCCCTAGATGTAAAAGATCCTTCTGCTCCAGTAGTTTCTTCCCCAGAACTGCTAGACTTTGGAATTCCATTCCAGGTCACTGCTTCCCCAACTGTACTGACATGCATAAGTTCAAGTGCAACGTGAACCAACATCTCGCTGCCCTAATCCCTACATAGTACCCCAGTAGATGTTTCCCCTGATAGTAGCCCCCTACACCAAAGTGGCAATGTGCCTTGTTTGGGGTGAAAATGTAATTAAAAAAATTGGTGTAATCATTTTTTTAGTTTGGCTTTGATAATTTTAGTTGTCTGCTATTTTTGCAAAAACTTGCGCTACACCATTTTTCGCACATGACAAACAATCGTATTTTATTGAGAGCTATGTTCATGTATATGTTGCTGTATGCATATTTTCTGCTTGTATAGTAAGCTGTCATCATTAGAATCAGTTATCTGCTTTATTCTACTGGCAAAACAATTAAGTTTAATGACGTAAAATGCATTCAAAAGAAGTCGTTTGTTTGTCACGGAAGAAGCGGGAAGATGGCTTAAGCATCGGAAGGATCGCCATGAATTTGAATCTGTCGAAATCAACAGTCGAATACGTGCTGAAGACAAACTCCGAGCGGAAAAATAAGAGAGGACGGAAAAAGTCAATTGGCAAGAGGACTGAAAGGAGAATGAAAAGGACTGTGAAACGGCTTTTGACACCTGGAGAAAACGTTCCAGCAAGAAAAGTGGAGAAATGTGAATTTGATGAATACGTCCGAACAGTACAAAGACCGCTGCATAGGATTGGTTTGAAGTACACAAAGGCTAAGAAAAAATTACACAAAGAAACACAAAGGAGCAAGACTGGATGGTGCTAAAAGGTGATTAACATAGCATGTTTACGTTAAGAAAATTATATTTACTGATAAGAAGCGTTTCAAGTTTGATGGGCCCGGTAGATAGTGCACTTGGTCGAGAAGGGGTGAGCCTGTTGTACTGAACAAGCGACAGAATGGAAGAGGTGGAGTTATGGCTTCAGGTAAAATATTTGCTAATAGAAATATATGGTTTAAATGACTTAAAGTGCGACAGCACAGCCAAGCTACAAACAGTCGCTAATCGAGAAAGGCCTACCAAGGATAAGAAGAGAGATGGGGAATGATTTCGTTGTACAGCAAGACACTTGCAGCATCCATGTGTCAAAACTCATGGAAGTATGGATGGCTAAATTGAATATGACTAACTTTGTAATGGCTTGCAAAAAGCTCAGATCTAAATTTAATGGAAAATATTAGGGAAATGCTTGCGCAACTTGTCCATGATGTACCTGAAATAACGATAGATGCTTATAACTATAGCAACGAATACTAGATGCCAAGAAACAGCTAATAGAAATACGTAAAGATGTCATTGTGCATACGTTTGATCATTATGAAGAGAGATTGATAAAAGTTATTGAGAAGAAATATGATATTACAGACCATGAACAGTGTTTCCATGATGTCGGAAATATATGATGTCGTCTTAAAAAGCAAGTATAAATACTATTTTTTAATAGTTTATTACAGTAAAAGTATAAAACTTAAAAGGATTTCAACTCTCTGCTTGCAGCATTACTTTGCTTAGGAAGGTAACCTCCGATCGACAGAGTAAATATATTAGTTTACTAATAAAGTCAACTGTACATAATTTTTTATTACAATATTTTAAATACATTGAGTGAAAACATTTTTTTTAAAAGACGCTAAATAGCGCCTATACGTGTATTTTCTTTAATAACACGTAAGCTATTCCGGTAATGTATTATGTTTATTTATTTATTTTTGACTTTTAAACGAGAGAGATATATAGAGAGAGGAAACAGAAGAGAGAGAGAGAGAGAAAGAGAGAGAGAGCACATTGGTCAGAGCAGGAGATAGCCTCTACCTGTTTCTAAAACAAAACAAAAACTCCACGGGAAAATTTTCTATACATATCCGTCTGCAGTAAACAATACACACTGTAGCACTCCAGTATCTGGACATATTATGTTCCAAATCCAATATGCATACCTTCTTATTGAACTGTGATCTAGTATAATTAAATTATACCTAAGTTCCACATTTACTGATAACCATAACAGTTACTTACAATCAATCAACCACACATTGATAAAGAGTGACCTCAAATAAAAATAATATCTCATAAAAGTATTCGTTGCGTTTTTTATTTAATGGAAAATTACGAATCATTATAAAAATTAAATTGTTTTTTCCACAAGAATTCAACCAATTCTTTATTCTTTTTTATTCGTTCTTTAATGGAATTACAATAAAATTGAAACTACAGTAGAAACCCCGGGATACGATGGTCCTGGAATACGTTTTTTTTTTCATGTTACGATGTGGAATACGATGTTTTACGTCCCCTAGTTACGGTATTTCCTCGCCCCACGGTGTTATTAATAATGTTATTTGATTATATACATGTGTATTATATACTGTACTGTGTTTTGTTACTGATTTTTAATGCCGTTTCCCGGGGTTTTCCTCTATATGAAATAGCTTTATAATGACAAGGTTATGAACATAATAGAGTTTATGTTAAGCCGTGTTGTGTGCGTTCCTATGTTACAAACAATTAAACAAATTAAAATATTCCAGCATCTACTCGTAAAACTTCTATGTTTTGTACACTTGTTTGAGATTTTTCGGACTATTGTTTTTATCTTCAGCTTTATTTTCACAGCGTTTCGGTCTATGTATCCTCCAATATTCTTCATATGTATTATGTCGATTTCTGGAATATTTATGTTCAACTTTATGTTCAACTCAAGAATCTTTCTGTCGAACTCGGGAATCTTCACAAAATTTCAAATAGAACCCCTTTTTAATCCACGGAAAGACGTGATTTGCCTTTTATCTTTCTGAGAGAGCAACTACATTACTTAAATTATTTACTTTTTAATTTACTAACGTATTTACGTAAGAAATGAATAAGGCATAGGCGAACAGACAGCGATAACATTCGCTGAGATTATCGATTAAATATATTATTAGCGCGTTCTGTCCGCCAAAGTCGAACAGAGAGATGGATTTGAAAACCTTCATGTCTTCCGCTCGAGAATATATCGCCCTTTAACTACAGATTTCCATCTAATTGTTCTTGATTATAGTTACATCTACTAAGAGTGACCATCGTCATAAAAATTACTCAAGTTAAACTAATCACTACACAATGGTGTAGGGCTGCTACTATATACCTCTGCTACTCTGTATTTTTATATCATTCTATATTCCCTTTCATTTCGACCACCTTTTGGCACTCACTTCTTACTCTATTTTCCATGCTTTCAAAAAATATTTAATATGCTATGGATTAAACATATGTCTTGTATTTTTTAAAATTAAATTTCAGTATTTTGTATACCTCTATTTTTCAGATTGTGATATAATTTCCATTAAACTTTGGTGGCAAAATTTCCCTCGGTGCCAAATACAAACCATTATTTAAATTCATTATTTTCTATTGAATACTGTATGTTGATAGTCATTTGCAGTTCTCGTAGGCCAACGTTCGCAAGCTTTTCCACTCTCTTTTGAAGAATGGGGATGTTTATTGTTTATCATCCGAGGCTTCTCTACTGGAAAATATCGAGGGGGGAAACCAGACATTCATTTTAAGCTGAAGAGCGCCTTTTCTTAAGAGTTGGCTTTTCAATCTCACTTTCTGACTCTTCGGCCACATTTTCCTTCGTGAAAACGAAAGGAATAATTGTTATAAGTAAGATAGAAATAAGTTTCGTTCTCTCATAAAAAATATAGTAGTACAGAAATCAGTTTCCTTGTACTCGCATAGTAACAACCTGTGTATCGCTTTACTGTAGGTCAATATTTTTTTTTTAATTTTGAAGTTGCTATGAAACACAGACAAGTAAAAATCTGGAATAATGGATGAACATTAAGTGCCTTATTTCCTTGACTATTGTTGAATTCGAACACATATTTTGAAAATTGTTGCAATCTTAAAATTTTCTGATTATTTATATGTGCATCACTTTTTTGTAGGTCTTGCAAAATTCCTGAAAACAGTCGCTTGACAGGTAGTGAAAAGAAACAGGGTCTTTCAGGCCTTGCAGAAGGCACATCGCTCGTAGATTTAATCAAAGAGCTTCGAAGAGATCGACGCACATTGTCTTTATTCGTTTAAAATCCAATCATCAAACAAAGAAAGGGCAAAAACACAATAAAGTCAGTAAATGCACTGATCTTAGAAAAATTCCATATCAACTTATCAAGCAACAATGCTGTTATATTAAACAGAGATGGAATACCTTCCTTTACCAGAAAGTTACGCTGCAATGTCTTAAACGAAATTTCAAGAAGCATTAAGCCTATAGCAAGACCTGTTTAAACCAAACTCAAAAGGAAAAACGATTCGCTTGTGCTCAGAAATACATAAAACATCAGCTTTGAAAATATTCTTTTCACCGATGAGTCAAGAGCAACACTTTATGGACCAGATGGGTAGGCCAAAGTGTGGAGTCCTCTTCGATTCCTTATCCTCATCGATTCCGTCGTCAACAGGGAGTTGGAAGTGTAATGTTTTGGACTGAAATAATCTGCGATGAACTATATGGACCATTTCGAGTGCCAGAAACTGTCAAAATTACAATCCAATCTTATATTTTATTTCTATATGAGTATTTTTCACCATGGACTGATGAGCTTTCATTGATTTTTATGCACGACAATGCTGCATCCCACTCAGCCAAGGCTACGACATCCTGCCTTAAGTCATAAGGCATTAATGGAGAAAAAATGATGACATGCCCACCTTGTTCTCTAGATATAAACCCAATTGAGTAGATCTGGTAAATAATAAAGGTAGAATATTATGCAGAAAATGTTCAATGTTCGTCGATGCACTTTGGAGGAAGACATGTCCGATAGCATCATACCATCTTAAATCCATCGATTGACATAATTAGTTGACAAGAGGCTTTTCATAGTGATTTTGAACCATGGGAGTAATGTGGATAAATAATGTGAAATTTGTTCCTGTTTTTGGTTAGTAGTGTTGCTGGATATGTTCTTTATTTTATATACATAGAACTATGAAGTTAGAATATTGTTTTTTTACCGAAAATATACATTTTCGGACACTTGCAGTAAAGTAACACACACTTAAAATAGGCATAAAATAGTAGAATTAAAACTTTTAAAATATTCGTCTAATTTAAAAAAAATATATCAGAGAAATAAGTCACCAGGTTATGCTCTCTCAGTGCTCCAAAATCCATTTTTCTGCGTTTCATAATAATTTCAAAGTAAAAAAAAAATATTAAGTTGCAATAAAGCGATATACACTTTTTATGGACGAACATACATAGCAAACTTTATAAAAATCTCGATAAATACACCTTTATTTTACTAGTACAAATATTACAGGACTGTATGTGAATACTAAGATTACTTTGTGATCGAGTGTTCAAATGTTTCCGAATAAACAGGAAAGGTGACAATTGACCCGGGATTAAGATGAACAGGAGATCAAGAGATGACAGCCAGGAAAAGCGATGTTGATCTAACATTTGATACCTAATGACTGATTGGGTGTCATCGCTTATAAAATGACAAGTAGCAAATGAGAACGTGGACGTCGACTGATTGTGAGAGAAAGGGAAAAACGAGAGAAGACGATATAAAGAAACAAACAAATGGTGAACATCTTGAACTGTCTGATTTACATTACTGCGTCCCAAGTTCTAAACGTACATCTGGTATGTAAGCCGATTAGATTAATGGATATCAAGGCGAGCTTTGTGATCAAGTAAACTGTGTTCAAATACTATTCAGGTCTGTGCTTTTCTGTATCATTTGTACATGTTTAATAAGAGTATGTCTAGTTGTATATCTACAAGACGAAAGGGAATAGAAGATGCAAAAAGTATATAGAAAATGAATATCAGTTTTAAAAAAGTTCAAAGTAATTTAGATTGTTATATGAACCCGAGTGCATTTTAAAGCCCATGCACATTGAGGAAAATTACCACGATGTCGTCGTTTGATCACTTGATTTTTTAAATTTTTTTTCTTTAAGCACATTAATTATGCATGCCTTAATTTATTTTGAATGGTAAAAATTATGTAATTTTAATATTTTGTACGTACAACTAAACTACATCAGTTCATATTAAATATGCGCTATATAGAAATATCTCTATCTATAAAGGCGAGCACTTGTCATGCAAATAACGAGCGAATAGAGATAGGTTTGCAACGTCTTTCTGTAGGAAAGGTGTTGCAGGGAAGAAAATATAGCATCAGCTACTAGATTTTGAAGCTTGTTTTGAACAATATTAAGGCAGGATAGTGCGCATCGAACAACATCTACCCGGGTGTGGCAATGATACTTGATTTTAGGACGTACTTGACTTTAATACAGATAGAGAATTACATGTGCTATAAGGTACCTACTTGACCGGCAAAATGGTCTAACAATTTTTCAGCGATTTGGACTAAAATTATATGTATACGTTCTATTTCAGATTAGGAGAGAATATCAGTCCCAGAAGTTTTTCAAGACATGAAGCATCCTTAAGACTGAAGCCAATAATTACAAATACAGCCTGATGCAGTCAGACTGACTAAGATTAAAAGATAGAAGCTTACTTTTAGAAGCATTTAAATTAACATGTCATCTTTTTCTCCAAATTGCAGTACGCGCTAAAGGTCAGAGGAGAAAGAAACAAAAGGATCTATATGATTGAGGGCATTTGAAGTGTTGCCATGGAGTGTGGTGTCATCTTCACAAATGTCAAGGAATAATCTAAGAACATGTTTTATGATGATTGATTAAGATTAGAAAGGGATGATGGAATCCAGAGAGACGACAGCGTTTAGATTAAGAACTTTTGATTTCTCATCATCAAAGACTACATTAGAAGTCCATCAGCTAGTAATCCTGTGAAGTATACTTTAATGCGATACCATATCAAAAATCATTGACATGTCAAAGTTCAAAGGCTATATCACCATGAACGATTCCTCCTCGATAGATTGATTAATTATGTGTTATATTACAGTTAGCATATCAACTGCAGATCTACCAACACGATATCCATTTGCATGTCACTGAGTAGGTACATTTTTTCTGAAATGGTGTAATAACTTTCTATTTATCATAGATAAATTTCCCAAGGCACGCAGGAAATTAATCAATCTGTATTAGAACAAATAACCGATATCCGAAACTGTCAAATGCGGGGCTGCCTGATGAAGTATTCCAAGGTGGTGGAAAGTATTTCTCCTTAAAGCGACGTTCAAACAGTTTTGTAAGTATAGGAGATAGTTCCGGTCGAATTTTTTTGAGAACTAGTATTAGAATGTCGTCGAGATTAGTTGCTTTGTTTAAATCAAGGTGTTGGATAAGTTTGACAACAATACGCAAATATATGTGTGTCAAATTGGAAATACACGGGGTAGGCGGCCCTCATTGAAAAGGGTTTTATTTGCTTAAAACCTATCGACACACGTTTTGCTTTGTTATATGCTGACTGCATAATTAAATATGATTGAAGTTGTGGAATCCTCTGTTCAGGTACCTGTTTTCTCTTCGACAAAATCGTGGGAACAAAGTTTCTGCACAGCTTACTCAACATTCTTTACTCTCTTTTAGTGTTTTGGGCAATCCTAAAACTTTAACATCTATTTCGTTTAAATTAAGGAAATTCTGTGCGTGTGGAGACAATAGCAACGGCACATTCTAGATTGAACTACGGCTGACTGTTATGCTGTTCCTGTAATTTCATGAAAATCAGGAAGAAGTTTATAACGACAGTTAACTATTTCGTCAGTTCTGCGACTGAAGGGACCTTTGTTAAGCATGGAACGCAGAGCTACATCGGATATAAATGTTCAGAAGTTACTGTAATCAACCGTAGCATAGCAATGTACAGTACAATGCAAATTATACTTCTGATCACTTATTACATTTGTTTTTATTTTTAACTGAGACAAGCGAGTGCTCGGAAAACGCTAATGTATACAGAACACAGAGAGAGAGGGAGAGAGAGAGAGAGAGAGAGAGAGAGGGAGCATAGTTCCAGGCAAGTTGTAAGACGAATGTCTAGGAACTTGCAAACTGTCGGTAAGTGTAAGGCATACTAGCAAGTTCTTGAACAATTTGGGTTGGTTCATATGCAATGAAGAAAGCATAACAGTCGAACTTTTCACCATCCATCTTGTTTGAGTGAACTCGACCTTGTTAATATTGAAATATCCACGTTGATTTTAGCGGAGAGATGAGCTAAAAATTAAACACTTTGTTTGCTAAAAACGGGAAAACCTTGTACGTCGTTGATGGGAATGAAATCTAATTGCTCGTTAAATATACTAGAAATCATACCCACTTGTGTATTTAATACTAATCGCTAATAACAATAATATTGAGGCTGATGGGCATACTCATAACAAAAAGTGATCGAGTAGTTTTCAAGAAAACATAGAAATGACAAACAGACAGACAGACTAATTTTGAGGAACATTATATATATATATATATATATATATATATATATATATATATATATATAGGCGGTGTATGTATAATAAATCTTCCAAATCACTGAAATATACAATTAAATTACATTCATATCATTTGAATTACCGCAGCTTAAACGTGTTTCATTGAATCGCATAAACTAAACAAATAATCAAAGACTTTATATAAGTCCATCAAAGAATAAAATGAACAATTATTGTTAAACGATTCAGATTTTTAAAAGGCATAAAAAAATCGAAATCCCATAAAAGAAGTAAAAACATCAACTTGTAATAGATAAAAAAACATTGAAGACATAGTAATATGCAGGAGATATACAAGAAATTTTGTTCGTAGACCACGAGTGGAATAATAACATTTTATTGTCGTATTTACACTCGACTATTGAATATTACTAGATTTTACGTATTTAGGAAGTAAAAGAAAAAAAGAAAAATGATAAAAATAATAAAGAAACTATATAAAATATGAGAAAAATAACAATCTATATAATTATAAAACTGAAATGACCTTGTAACGGGTGTTGTAGCCGAAAATCCCGTTTACGACTTTCGGTTGCGAGTAAGGGTTAAAATATGAAAATAATAACAATACACCCTAAAAACATTGAATCGAATAATTGGTTTAATGTTAGTAACAAATCGTCGAGTTCTGATAATAATTAAAAAAATATTTAGTCAAAATGAAAGTCATTACAAAAATATCAAATTTGTGATGTTAATAATGTACCAAATTCGCACTATCCGAATTTTTATGTTTTTTTAACTTTTCCAATTTGTTTTAAAATTAATTTTCCTTTTTGATCCAAGGAAAACAATGTACATTTCGAACTAAGGTATTTAGCAACGGTTTGTTTAATTTGTGTAAGTTAATTGACTCTCTTGTGCGTGACATGTTTACTTCTGTAGCAGACTACTCGCTTCGCATGCAAGAGGCTCGTGTTTCGAATCCTGAGTTCGGATATTTCTAAGTGATGAGTTCACATGAGGCCGAAACTTAAGTCTTGGACTTCCGATTTGTTGGCTGCCATGCCTCTTGTGAACTGCGACGTCGTTTGACTGTGGAAATAATTATATAATCTCTCACATTCTGAAAATTCTATTACTAATAGCTCGCGAGGTTAGCATTGTTGGATGTTATCGTCTTAGAAAGTATAGAATTCCTGCTTGTGAGACATCGGTTTGGGTTATAGTATGGTTGGATGAACACATTCTTGTTTGAGATTAAGTAGGTTCGTTCGGCAGTCGGAGTTCGCTGTTGTGGTCTTGATCTGTGTTAGTTAATAGAATTATTTGTGAGTGGCGTGTTTACTCACGTGGCAGAGTACTCGACCCGCATTAAAGAGGCTCGGATTTCGAAACCTGAGTTCGTCTAAATGGGGGTTAAACTCGAGTCTTGTCTGCCATTGCTCTTTTGAGCTGCGACGTAGTGTGATAAATTCCATAATCAACACCGTTTTGTTTGCCCGCCTAACATGATTTGCTAGACGGTCTTTGATTAGTTCAATTTGAAAGCGCCAGTTTGTCGCAAATTTTATATTCCATGTGCGTTTGTTTGTTTGTTTTTTTCAGTCTGACAAATGAACACGGAATAGTAAAGACTCAAACAGCGGTGCTCCGTTATAGAGTGCCAGAATTTTACCTTCATTGGACACCATACATTGGTTGGACGAAGGACCTTTCTCTAAATATAGAGACAATATAATTGTTGAACTTATTTTACCCAATGAGGATATTCTACAGTATTCGGCTTGACATATTTGATTATGGAAATTATTCCTATTTCTTCCTGAGACCACGAGGTCCTAAAATATGACATATTGGGCGACAACATTCCCACCGTGTTCAACCATGCACAACATGGATCCTTCTAAAAGGAAACCTGAACTAACTTTCCCACAGAGGAATCATAACTACCGGCTTCATTGCAATGGATAGCAAATTCAGCCACTGTCTTTGCAAGGGACTTACCCTGACCAAAGAACTTTCATTTCTGATACATCTTGAATAAACTTTGAGTTAAAGCTATGGCTTTGTTTGTGGAGTTTAATTTGCTGTCTTCAGGGAGGGATTTTGGTTGTAAGGAAGACATTTTTTACATCCCATCTTTTTGCAAAAACAAGGTATGTTAGATTCTTGTTTTTATTGCAAATATCTAGAATCATGTTAAGCGCTAGACAAAAAATATATTCATAAATTCTTGATTTAAGACGATCAGAATTTTTCTTCTTAATTGGAAGAGATTAATTATAAATATTTTTCTGTTTCGTTAAATCAAATGTAATTATTTCATTGAAATAAGTGATGTCTCAAAATCTATAAGACAGTGATATTTGTTGCAGTGCACTTCTAAAAAATGAATAAGTAAAACATTTTGAAATTCTTCTCACGTTTTAAATAAAGTTTGGTAATAATTTAATTCGACCTTATATTTGGTCGTAGATTGTTAGCGTGTCTTAATTGCATTTTTTCCGAATTTAAGATCCCACGAGAATGGGATATGTCTTATGACAAGAAAACTTCGGTTCAAATTCGGTAGACATTAAAAAAAAATCTTACAGTATTTAGCCGTTAATGATTCTTTCGCAATTTAAATGCTAATTGTGTTATATCGACTAATTAAATTAATTGATTAATTTGAAATTGAGATTGCTAATATTTGATTTGTATTTTGATGCGATGTTTTAATGTATTAATGGTGTGTACATTGTTGTCATTTTTCAAATGATGTGAATTAAAAAATTATGAATGTGTAGGAAGAAATTTCTTACAGTAGTTTGAATGTAAATATAAATCAACATATATTTTTAATATATTAATAGAGAGCAAAAGGGAATGTGTGTGAGAGAAGGAGTGATAATTTGGGAAGTTGTTAGAAATAATCACAAATAACGACGGGAAAATAAAGAAAGCGATTAAAAAGAAACTACCATTAGACAACTATAAAAAGAATTATGGCGGAGAAGTTGGTATTAAATTAGGCAGAAAATCACAAAAAAATTTAAGAAGCTGACGTAGTACAATATAAAAGAGAAGAAATATAATTCTAGAACAAGTTAAACAGGTTCCTTCCAATGTATTTTAACGTAAGTTTCTACACTATGTGGTCTTCTAATCTAATTTGTGATTACGTTATTCACAAAACTATACAGTCATGTAAGTATACTCACACACAGACACACAGACACACACACATATATATGTATATGCATTTTTAAATATATAAATAGAGATCAAGAGAGTATGTGTGAAAGAAGGTCTGAGGATTAGGAAATGTGTTAGATTAATGAAAATGAAATATAAAGAAAGGGAGAAATAAAGAGAGCGATCGATGACAAATTATAGAGTG
The DNA here is from genome assembly GCF_053919585.1 of Euprymna scolopes. Lineage (NCBI taxonomy): Eukaryota > Metazoa > Mollusca > Cephalopoda > Sepiida > Sepiolidae > Euprymna > Euprymna scolopes. The sequence continues at coordinate 10,765,417 of NC_136491.1, read as the reverse complement.
CGTGCACACGCTGTGCGCACGAGATTAATTATATAAACTAAAAAAATCTATCGATGTGAAATAGAAATTAATTACTATGTAATTTCAAGTTTCATGGACAATAATTATCAATTAGTAAGAATTTAATTTGAAAAGACAACATTTCATATATTTGAAAATACGAATGGCAACTTATGCACTCATATATTTACAAATGCGTATATATATGCGTGTGTGTGGCTGTATGTATATATATATATATATATATGTATATATATATATATATATATATATATATATAGAGAGAGAGAGAGAGAGAGAGAGAGAAGGAGATGGAGACAGAAATAGAGAAAGGGCGTAATTATCTAAATGCGTCCGGTCCAATAAGTGGTTTCATTTGATAATAAAACATCAATTTAAGTGAAATTGTGTATCGTTCATAATTTATCCTAATCTCTTTGTCACTTTTTCTCTATTTTACTCTCCCACACACACACACACACACACACACACACACACACACACACACACACACAAACGCAAAATACACTCTCTCTCTCTATTTCTCTCTCTCTCTATATATATATATACACACACACGTATATATATATATATATAATAAAAGCCAAATACATTCATATATATATATATATATATATATATATATATATATATATATATATATATGAATGTATTTGGCGTTTATTACTTCCCCGCTCTTTTTGGTTTCGTAATGTTCTTGAAACAAAGGAATGTTTGAAGACATATATATCAAAGAATTCTAAAGCTAAAGCAAGAGTTATCATCATCTGATTGTGACATCGAACTAAGTTTTCGAACGTAATGATCATTAAAAATTATATGAATATAAATTTGATTAGGAGAGTGGGCGTTGCATTCATCTCCGTGATTGAGATGGTGTGCGCAGAAAAGTACAATAGTGATCCATCAAAACGTGTTGGAAATAACGAAATAAAACGATTTCGCAAGTTTTGCTTTTTTGCAAATTTTTATTATTTGAATTAGCCTTGTATTAATGACGTACAATTTTCCCATTATCGTATTTGATCATATTTGTTTTCAAATTATTGCTTATATAGCATGTCCAATTAATGTTGGCAATTTAATTTTGTGGTTTGAAAGTGAACTTAGCAGTTCTGAAAGGAGGTATATTTTAACATACGTTTTGGATGATATGTAGTTCATCTAGATGTTAGTTTTATATTTCAAAAGTCTGAATATTTACTGGCGTTTTAATATCAGTATATTGCGTGGATAGTAATTTATGCCATTAAATTAAAATGTTAAACAACTTCTTATAAACTTGATTTTTTTCCGTTTTATTTTAGATATTAACTGTTCTATCTTATGAAAAGAGGGTGGACAGATTTATGCAGATGTCGATTCAGTATAACAATCACTTTACATGTTGAAGACCAAAAGCCAAAATATCGGGAATTTGTTATTAGCAAACAAACAGAAATCATCATTTACGGGGGATAATTTTTTTTTATATCTACATATCAGAATTTATTTGGTTGCTTTACTCCATTTATCAAACTTTGATTAGTGATTGCAAAACTGTACAACATTCTTCTGAGCAATAATCCCTGATTGGGATTTTCAGCGTTTTATTTTTCCTTTTTTTTTTCTTCTTATTTTGCTATTGCTACAAATGCTGGAAGTATGGCTACAATACTAATTTCATCAATTATAAATTGCTTACTGTGGTTAAAAAGTGTAATAATTATTCAAGCCTGCTATTATTCAGTTTTGCTTTTATTCGTATTAGATATGAGGTCTTCATTCATTTGATATGAGCTCTTCATTGTCCACGCCTTTTTTATTTTTATAAAAACTGCTCTTATTAATAGAGAGGCTAGCCTCGTCCGAAAGCCGAGCACGTATTATATTGCTTGAGGAGACACCACATGCAATTCTGTTGTATGTTGTCATCAAATGAGAATTATCCTCATGTATTGGTAACTGGAAATCGTTGAGAGAAAGAGAGAGAGATAGAGAGAGAGGGAGAGGGAGCGAAGGAGAGAGAGCCGGGAGATCGGCCAGGACAGAAGAGAAGTGTGTTCTGTAGGAATTCAGGATCTCTATAATAAAGACACATGTAATTATCTTTGTTTTATATTATAGAGGAAAAACGTTTTCTGTCTGTGCATGTCCCGTTAATTTCAGAAACTGGACAGCACACAAAATATAATCTATTTCATTATTGTCTCGCACAAAATACCACGTATTTTTATAGCCATATTTTAGGACGTAAGCCAGCGGCATGTACACAGAAAATATGGTCTAGAACAAATACATTGTGGACACTGCAAGGAGGGCGGGCTCCCTTTATCGTGCTAAAAAACTACTCACACTAGAGAGTATCATGTGCATATATAAAGCCACCATTCACTCATGCAAGGAGTATTGTTGCCATATTTGTAGCTGTTTCTCCCTCTTAGGTAGGATAAAAAAAATTCTTCAATCTAATAGTAATCGATTAGTTAACTAAGCTCATACCTCTGCCCCATCGTAACAATGTTGCATCATTGCGCCTATTTTACATGTATTTTAATTGAATATTCTCTTATGAACTCGTCGCAATTATGTTCCATCGTTGTAGATATCCCTTTCAAACGTGCTTAGCAAAAAAAAAAAATCACACTAGTTCCATATTGAGGTCCTTGAATGCCAGGTAGTATTCTATTCTAGACATTGGAATTCCCTTCCTGTTAACTACTTTAATAACTGTACTGATATGCAGTATTTGAAATGCAACGTAAACAAACATCTTGTTAATCTTTCTTAGGCATGGTCTTAATTAGTAGCCCGTTACGTTTAAAGTGTGATATGTCTTGTAAGGCGTGAAGGTGAGTAATAAGCAAAAGGCTGAAATTAGGAAGTGAAAACGAATGACAAATTTATAAGCAGCCCCTAATCACTTGTATAAGTACATCAAGGATGATACGACCTTAGGCTTTTGCAGTTATTGCGGGGAAATACCCACGTAACCCTACAAACAGTGCACAGTATTCACAAATGGTCAACCATATTTTAACGACCACGATCAACGCTACTTACCATCAGTTTTCTAATAAGCATCGGTATGTCACCGAGATCCTACTATGTAATGGTATAGTCAACAGGTACAGTATTAGTCAGGGGGATCATAATTTAGAGCGAATATTTAATTATGTTTAATTATTCATTTAATTATTAAATAATTAAATTATATTTAATTATTCATTAACGACATTTTCATTTTTCAGAATAAGCAAGAAACAAAGAGGTGATACATGGAAATAGGATGGCAGTGAAAGAGTTATAAAAGAGAAAGGGATGAAAAGATCGGGAAAGATGGGGAAGTAAAGAGAAGATAGGAATATAAAAGTGGAAGAAAAATGTGATTGAATTGTGATATGGAGAGATATCTGGGGAGATAGGGAAAGAGAGAGAGAGAGAGAGAAGAGAGTTTAAAAGATGGATTGTATACACACCTTTTAGCTTTGCTATTTTATTGTATTGACTTAGCAAAAAAAAACATCATGGGGTTTATTTTAATATATTTTATTATATTTATATTTTCAATATTGTTTTCTATCGAACATTGTTTTATATTCTTATACTTCAACTCTTATATTTTAAATACCGATTAAGTTGACGTCAGTGCGTAATATGTTCCAATTGAGAGGTGACGATGGTTCAGTAGTAAATTACACGGACTGACAACTTGGGGTTCTAAGTTCTAATCCAGTTCGTTTTTCAATCACATTCTCATGCATCCGGTTTGTTTCTAGAAATGATTCCGACTGAAAAAAATATTGAAGAAACCAATGCCAACAGTAGAACTTTCCGATTCGTAAAATATAATGATCATTATAATGATAATGATAATGATGTGTTATGAACAGAAGAGAGGTAGAGCACTATCTACATCTGATGCTATAAATCTAGACAGCCAGAAAAAAACCTGCATATAAATATGCTATGTATATCGGGTTAATTCTGTTACTGAACGGATGTGCCAGAATTTTAACTCTATACTAGAAATAAATAAAGGATCAGATACAGTAATTTGATATACAAAACATCGGGTAAATAGAACCAGAACATCCCCGACGAAAAACCCCCATTCATAAAATATTGGATTGGAAAAGTGTCATATACTTTAACTTTTTTTCTTCGAATAGAATCATCAATATGGACATTTACTGCAAACAGCTGAATCAATACAACGCAGCTCTTGAATGAAACGATCGAAGATATTTATAGGCGTTGTTTTCCACAATGGTAACGCGAAACCATATATTACTTTGATTAATAGATAGAAGTCTGTTTATAATTCATTGAATGAGAAACAATTTGCTCGCGATAGACACTTGAAAGTTTTTGTCTAGTTTTCACTTTTATTACATGAGTTGAGATTATATTTCTTTTCTATATATTTAACAAAACACAATTCTAATTTTCACTATATTTTATCTACATATTTTTCACCGCCAAATGTTTTTTCATTTCATATGAATAACTTCCCAACAGTTTTATATAACTATATTTGTCTCTGATGGGGTTTTTAGTGATATTCCACTATTTAACGAAACACTTGTAAGACGTACTCATAAAAGATTATAATTAAAAATATCCCTATGAATATCTTACTTTATTAAATGTTTATTGAATAAATTTTCTTTTTTCTTTCGGTATTACACATGTTTAGAAACAAAAACACTTAAATACATGGGAAAAATAAAAGTTTGATAGTTTTATTGTTATAACTGAAAAACGGAATGTAAAATTAAAGGACTATTATTTCTTTATTAGGTGTTTCTGTAGGAAACGTCTCCTTGAACTAAATTCGCATTTTCTCATTCACATGCGCCTATTACGGATCAATGCATTATGCCTAAACGCAATTTAATATGGTTGGCTACAAGAATATGCAAAATATTATAACATAATTTTCATTGTATTTTATTAATATCAAATCATTCCATTTTCATCATGAACTCGTAAATTTTATCTACCGCCGCCATCTTGGATTGTAGGTATGAAAACCCAGTCGCGTCTAAATATTTACTTAAGTATTTTCATGGCTGCAAATGCAACTAGACAGAAAATACATTTTTAATTGAATGAATTAACTTATAATTACCAAGGCCATTTATGGTAAAATATGTTATTATTAGTTTATATTTTTCATAATAATTGATCAATCAAGCTTTACATTTTTCATAATGCGTGATAAAACAAGCAATACTGCTTTTTTCTATTTTTACATCATAATAATTTTTTGGCATTACATTTCTTAGTTTTTATATTACTTTTAGTTAGTATTTAATTTCATGATTAAAATCATTTTCCATTTCTTATTTTCTAAGTAATAATAACCAATGAGCTACACTCATTGTTCATGAACTAGCTCATACTATTTTCCTCAATTCTTTATAGCATAAATAAAGATAACAAAGACTTTCATTAGAATGTGGTGGTCCTTAAAAGGGCCGTTTTAGCAAACCCTCTGGAGAGATACAACTTGTTAGTATGTTAGAACCATCATATACAGAAATGTATGTCTTCATATTAATAGTTAATTTTCGAAAAGGAAGATAACAAATTTTTGTAAACCGTAACCGGCTACCGTAATCTTGAAAAAATCTCAGGTAAAACAACAATTACAGGCATAATTAATATTATAATAATTAATATAAAATATATTCTTCATTCTGATATTAAAGATAATAATTATTGGTAACTCATTGAATGAACACCACAATTCAAAACGCACAAGATAAAACATTAAACACATTCCAATTTCAGATTTCAATCTTCGATATTGAAGGCAACCTGTGAACTTTTTGTTTTCGTTTTGTTTTGTTTGCTTCTTCTACACTCATTCACCCTCCTCCCAGAAAATGAATGTGTGATTAATGGATCGATTGGACTTTAAGGGATCGGAAAATGGACAGGTGCAGAAGGGGGTATGAAGTTCCCAAAATATATTTATACAAATAATATAAGAAAAAATTACACCTATATAAAATGAATTCTTAAGTTAATAATCGGTAAAACTATTACATTGATTTGATTGATAAGATTGATTCATATTGATAAGATAATTACCTAATGTTCGTTAGATTTTAAAAGACAGATTTTGTGACGAAAATCAAAGACTCTCCATAAACTTGGCGATCACTACCAACTGGGATTTTAAAGAAAACCGCTAAGTAAGTAAAAATAAATCTCCTGAAAATCGTATGGTTTTTAACTTTTGTTGTCTGAAATTTGCAAAAACCGCTAATTGAAAAACGAAAAATTCCAAAAAAGGAAAACCCACTTTTGTTTTACTTCTTACCTTGTACAAAAATATTATAAATATGCAAAGTATTCTGTGTTTTATCACTATATATTTTTGGAATTATATTGAAGCAATTGGCTCTCCAGAAAATTTTCAAATTTTTTCAACTTTTTATCTGTTTTTTTTGAAGAGAGTAAATTTAGGTTAGCAAGAAGTATATGATAAAAATCAAACAGTGCTAAATATAATAAACATTAAATTGAAATACAAATCAAATATCACAATAATAGTTTACCTAAATATTTCATATAGCCTATTAAAATATGGGAAACAACTCTTTACAAACTAAATATGAAAAAGGAAATACGAAAAACGAATGTATCACATTTGTATGTGAATTAATTAATAGATTTTAGATCTCTTCTCATGAATTAATTAATAGCTTTTAAAATTATTCTGATAAATAAATTAATAGATTTTATAACTATTCTGATTAATTAATTAATAGATTTTATAACTATTCTAATGAATGAATTAATAGATTTTAGACCTATTCTGATGAATTAATTAATAGATTTTCGAACTATTCTGATGAATTAATAAATATATTTTATAAATATTTTGATAAATAAATCATTATATTTTATAACTATTCTGATGAATTAATTAATAGATTTTAGACCTATTCTGATGAATTAATTAATAGATTGTATAACTGTTCTGATGAATTAATTAATATATTTTAGAACTATTCTGATGAATTTATTAATAGATTTTATAACTATTCTGATGAATTAATTAATAGAATTTATAATTATTCTGATGAATTAATTAATAAATTGTATAACTATTCTGATTAATTAATTAATAGATTTTATAACTATTCTGATGAATTAATTAATAGATTTTATAACTATTCTGATGAATTAATTAATAGATTTATAACTATTCTGATGAATTAATAAATATATTTTAAAACAATTCTGATGAATTTATTTGTAGATTTTAGAACTATTCTGATAAATTTATAGATTTTAGAACTATTCTGATGAATTAATTAATATATTTTATAACTATACTAATGAATTAATTAATAGATTTTAGAACTATTCTAATGAATTAATTAATATTATTTAGAACTACTTAGATGAATTAATTAATAGATTTTAGAACTATTCTGTGTAGATCAATAAGCTTTGGTAAAATGACAAATTGAAATATAGCACAATACGAAAATTTTAGAATATATATAAAGGGGCAAAATAAGCAATTTTCCATGTAAACAATACATTATATTTACATTTAAAAGGTTATAACATGACTACACTATTGTCGTTTAATCGAAAGTAGGTAAATTCTTTATAATCTGATTGTGCAAATTCCCATTAATTACAATTACTACGCTATTATTCCAATGACAACCGTACACATTAACCATTATATATATATATATATATATATATATATATATATATATATATATAAGATATTTTACACACTCACATAAACACGCATATATATATGCATGTATATATATATATATATATATATATATGGAAATAATTATATATATGGAAATAAGTATACATATATAATTATTTCCACAGCCCAAAGAACACCACAGCCCAGATAAGCCATGCAAGCCAACGAGGCGGAAGTCTGAGACTTGAGTTTCTCCCTCATTTGGGCTCATCAGTAAGACACACGGGATTGGAAACCCGAGGTTTTTGCCTGCGAGGTAAACACTCTACCAACCGAGCAAACGCCCCGCACACAAGAAATTCTATAAATCAATAAAGATTAAGCAAACCGCGACGAAATCAAGCTGTGGAATAGGCTTACTTCACCTCGACAAGGGGCGTTGTCATCCAACCAGCTCAACTCCAAGCCGATATCTCACAAGTAGGGATTTGTGTTACATAGGTGTTGTATTTTTTTAGAAGAGATGTCGTATATATTTGTGTTGTTGTTCGTCTTAGGAAGAGAGTCTTAGAGTGTCTATGTTGTGATAGATACAGGTCTTATATATAAGGAGATAGGGTACATGTTAATACAAGAGAGTCGTTATAATTACAAGAAGAGGCGGCTGTTCCACAACATCCCTTTTTTTACAAAATTATTAAAAAAGCAAGTCTCTCTTTTTGCTTATTACATCTGTAAAAACTTCTAAAAAATACCCGTTTACGTAATTGTTATCTTTGTTCCCTCTAAACTTCTGATTTTTTCGATGCCAACCATTTTATCAGTATAATCAATCTTATTTTTCCTAGATTGTTTCAATGCTAATGTATATGCCTAATCATGACTTTGAAGTCATTTCGCAAAATACAATAACATTTTCATACATTCAAGACATTTTACAATATATGAAACAATTTTAAAAAATGTTACATTATACATTTAAACTATGATTTTCATAAAACAGTTGTAACTTTCTCAAGAAAAGAAAAACAATATATTTTGTAACACAAAGTTCGTTAACAACAAAACAATTTGCTCCTTTTTTAAAAACAATTTGTCCTTTAAACACATTAGCAGAAAATGTTTTTTGCATCTTTTTTTTTACGATATACGTATTTTTGTTTCCGAACAACTCAGTGTTAAGTCCACGATACCTTCGAAATGTAATTGTCAACAATCTCATATTTACTAGCTTACAAGAAAAGGCAGCTGTTCCATAACATCTGAACTCGACAGGACGACACATCCAAGCAGAGCAAACCTAACGAGCCTTTTTGGTTATAGAATTTTCAGAATGTGAGAGATTATATATAATTATTTCCACAGCCCAAAGAACGCCACAGCCCACAAGAGCCATGCCAGCCAACGAACCAGAATTCTAGGACTCGAGTTTAGCCCACATTTGGGCTCATTAGTCAGACATATCCGCACCCGGGATTTGAAACTCGAGCCTCCTGCATGCATATATATATATATATATATATATATATATATATATATATATATATATATATATATATATATATGCGTTGAACAAAATGATAAGACAAAGAAAAAATCTATTAAATTGTACAAAAAGTGTTAGAAAAGTGTATGAAAACATTTAATAATCAATATCAATAATGATTCCACCTCCTTTGCTTTTGATAATTTAAAAATTCTTTGGTGCATGCTTGAAACAAGGGTTTCTATGAAGGTGCAGGGGATCCTGCTCCAGTTTGAGAAGATGGCTGCACGAAGTTAATTTTTTGTTGGATATTATTTGCCATTTACATAGACCTCTCTCGTCATCCATCACCAAACATTTTTAATTGGGCTCAAGTCCGGTGAGCATGTTGGATGTCCTAAGAGATGGACTCAACTTCTTTGTACACAGCTCAAGGTCCGTCTTACAGTGTGGATTTCAGCATTATCCAGTTGGAATAACAACCCATTCACACGCAAACGATGACCCTCCATCATCAACGATGTTTTTTTTAGCATGCTAACATAACCAACTGCTGTCTGACGACCCTGCACCCCCTGGAGCTCCATCGTCCCTCTGTAACAAAAGGAATGCCATACCATTACGGACCCTCCACCACTGTAACCTGTGGAAAAAAATCAAGGGGTATGTTTTTGTCATGCCAATATCTCTGCAAGCTATCAGGACCATCTATATTGATTTTTCTCTTAAAAAAAACAGGACATGCTTCCAATTCACAACGTCCCAAGTTTGGTATACACGACCAAATATTAAGCGGTCAATTTTATGGAAGCTTACCAAAGGATTTCGCTTTTCCATAATTCTCCGTATTGTTTAGAAAGTTGTAAATAATAGTTTTACTGAGATTTACCTTAGCTGCCATCACTCGCTGTGACAGACCTTGCTGATGAAATCGTAGAATTCGAGAGCGCTCAACAGGTTAGTTTTAGTTGTTTATGCATTGTAACACCTTTACACGGTGATTGCTAATCTCTAACTAAACTAAAAACATTAGAATAACCATAAATCTAACAACATATACCCTTAGTAATTTTGTAACAAGCCAAATATAATTTAAAAAAAAACGCAATTTTATAAATAAAACTTTTCGAATGTACCTTTTTGTTTCCATAACCTTATAGATTGTAGTATTAGTAATTTTAAGTCGGAAAAGTTTAAAATCTATCCTTAAAATATGGCCCCTTTTGAAAGATTTTTAAGTGGTCATAAATTTTGTATCAGCAGTATATATATATATATATATATATATATATATATATATATAATTTATTATATAAAAAGAACTTTGTGTATTTGTCTGTGTGTGTAAGTTCGTTCTTTATGGAATCGTAAACGACTAGGCTGATTGTATAGCATTTCACGTAGAGATACTTTATCTGTCTTATAGTGTGCTTAGATATGTTTTGTATCGGAATGTCTTCGATAAGTATCGATAATCGATAATCGAAAAGTTACTATCTAAGAAGGAGCAGACGATGTTTTTCGGAAACTAACTCTTAACACAGCCAAGCATAACCAGTGTATTTGAAAGTAATTATTAGCAGATAAAGGCTCGACATATGAAATAATCAGTAGGTTCTTTTATCTCACAGAGGTGCGTGCGAAATGAATTTTTCTGTATAAAGCATCATTGCACTATTGTTATTGAGTTTTCATTTTAAACTAAAATTCATGCATTATTTATCGCATGATCAGTAATACAAGACTTATAAAATCAACAGTAGCTTCCACGATATGACTTTGGGCGCATCCGAAATAAATGCTTATGTGTAACACTTAAAACATTATACATGTTATGTATATTTTTATGTTAAATAATAGTTTTACTGAGATTTACCTTAGCTGCCATCACTCGGCAAATTCGGGCAATTATATATGAAAATAATACCATAATATAGGCAGTAGGTTTTCTACAGTTCAATGTAAAATACAATGTATTGTGGACTAAACTGGGATGGGTCCGCAACAAAAGCAGAAGATCAATCCATTGGATAGAAATATACACAATTCTATCGATATCGATTACAATAAAAATCTGAGCATGTGAAACACTCGTTAATCATCATTTCATCCCGGGAAACATCGGATCTCTCTGTAAGAATATATATATATATATATATATATATATATATATGTATATATATATATATATAAATTCAATATATATTAAGTAAACCAGATCACATTACGACAACAAGCGTATTGAACTGACTTATCGCAACTAATCAAGTCACCTTTAAATATACACTCAAAATTAAAAGAACCCAACCATAAACTCACTTAATTAAGTAACCCTACAAACATTCCATAATTCTCTCAAAAAACTATTTTAAATAATTGTGCTGAAAAGCAAATTAGCGTCCATTCGCAGCTGAACATTTTGCTCACTGCATTTATTTTCCTCTGATGATATGAACCATTGTTGAAAATCCACGGATTAAGGAAATTAAAATAACCCCTTCTATATATTCCTTTAGCCAAACAATAAATTCTTAAATCGAATATATGTCTCAATATGTGTTTTATCAGAATTTAAAATTTAACTACGAAACTTATATATATATAGTTATATATATATATAGTTATACTTGTTTATTGTTATATAAACATGCTCACATCCCGCTGCTACAAATAGCCACTTGTTTCAATCAAACAACAGATATCATCAGGCAGCAACTTGACTATTCAAAAGTTCAATGAATAACCTCAAGTCGCTGCCTGATGATATCTGTTGTTTGATTGAAACAAGTGGATATTTGTAGCAGCGGGATGTGAGCATGTTTATATAACAATAAACAAGTATTATCAGCTCTTTTTATTGAGCACTATCTAACAACCTCGTTGAATTCATTAGTCCATTACTTTTGAATATAAAAAACCCCGAGTATATATATATATATATATATATATATATATATATATATATATATATATTAACGGATATAGAGAGCGTAAGCGTGGTCAAATAAAGGGCGTTACTTTATTTTTATCTCAATGTTGAGTTTAACAATGTTTTTCATATTTTACTGATTGTTTACAAGGTGTGAATGAATATGTATCATCTAATGTTATATGAACGAGCAGGCGCGCACACGCGTACACAGATAAAAAGAAACAAAGAAGGTGTGTCTCACATGATAAGACTGATTATGCAGCGTAAATAATTATACGTTTCTCCAACGCTATTTCGCAGTAATAATGCATGTACGTGATTATATAAAAGAAAACAGAAACAGTTTTGGCGTACATTGGAAACATCAATATTAAAATAATATTTCTGTATAGCAACAAAATAATTCAAAATATAATAGATTAGTACAGAATTATTAGGGCTATGACAACAGTATATTCTTTTTATTGTTTTGATTTTTAAGTATATACTCGTTATCATCTAATATGTTTTTATATAGATGGATATGATTCTCAGATGATTTACTGTGTTTTACTGTGTCATATATATAGTTGGGAGTAAAAAGAATGAAAAGAATAATCTGTTGTAATAGTATTAATAATTATATATATATATATATATATATATATATATATATATACATATATATATAGACATATATGTAATATACTGAGTTCGTGTAATTCAGTAGATTTTCATATACCAATAGGTTTTAAGCCAAAAATGGTTGACTTAAGGATTAAGCTACAAAATTATCACATTTCATAATTGAGCATTAATATACTGTGTGTGCAAAATCGTGACGTGAAGACAAGGTGTTCATGGCAACAAAAAGTGTATTTCATTTTATGTTACAATTGCTTCAATGTCCAGTTCGACAATTTCAAACATTATATCGTTTAAAAATTTTCAGAAACCAGCATTTCTTCAGACTTTATGAATAAACACACTTTTGGCAATGTAGCACTTTTTGAATAAAAAGAAAAAAAGGGAAGAGGAATTCCTAACGGGAAAACCATGCGAAAAATATTTACCTTAGTTGTGGTTACGAAAAAGCCTATTTAAATATTAATGTATCGCCTAATTTTCGTATCCTTTTTTAAGAACAGAGTTATGTGAAGTTTCTACGGGGGGGGGGCTAAGCCATTTTAAAATATATCCCATTTGTTGGGTTCATAAATTCCTTTATTTCCCAATGATTGCTTTTTTGTAAAAAAAATTTTTTTTTTTAATTTGGTATCTATATTTATATTATCTTCGTAACAACCTTGTAAAGATGTTACGGTATGTTTTAGTTTCGTATTAGTGACAAGTAATGTTTATAAATTATCGTTTAATTGGTACAAGGATATAAGACTATTTCAGATTTAGAATTTGATTGAATATGAGAATAAAGTAAAATGGATGTATAAAGTATATATATATATATATATATAAACCTTGTAGGACATTTCGGGTGAAGGATTCTAATCTATTACTGTCTGAAAATTCATAGATATTCTACTTGAAAAATGTTTTTATGTCGTTAGTTAGGATGATTTGTAGGGAGATAATCCAATTAAGGTGTTAAGTACTGCTAGTTAATTCTGTTTGAATCTGGGCCGATTTTTTTATTACATTTTCACCCCAAACAAGGCAAATTGCCACTTTGATGTAGGGGGATAAACTACTGGAGTACTATGTAGGGATTTGGGCAACAAGATGTCGGTTCACGTTACACTTAAACTTCTGCACGTCAGTTCTGTTGGGAAAGCAGGGACCTGGAATGGAATTCAAGAGTCTAGCGGTTCTGGGGAAGAAACTCTTGGAGTAAAAAGATCTTTTACATCTAGGGATCTCTACAGTGTGGGGGTGGGATTTAGCAGCCTGTCGGGTTTGTCGAGCGTCCTCACGTCGTAGGGGCACAAGTGATTGCAGTTCGTCAGAGCATTCACCACAAAATACTTGTAGAACAAGCAGAGGGATGCAACATTTCGTCGATGGGACAGAGGCTGAAGCTTAGATGCCAGTTCAGGGCCTATCGGGTTTGCGACTCTCTTTTAACCTTGTCAGGGAGCTAGAGACTAGTAGCAGATGCACCAGCCATGATGTGACAGCAATACTCCATACATGGGCGACTGGTGGTCTTATAGAGGTACAGGATACTTTCGAGTGTTTGTAGTTGTCTAGCATGGTAGAGAGAGAGACCAGCTTTCTTGCAGCAGCCCTGGCAATGCCTTCAATGTAATCGTTCCAACTCATGTTTCGTGTGAACGTTAGGCCAAGGAGTTTTAAAGATGTACTCTCAGATAAAGAGTCGTTGACCATTATTATAGGTGGTAGAGAGGGTTTCCTGTAATTATTGAATTAAACCAGTTTAGTCTAGGCGGCATTGAACGATACCAACCATTTTAGAAATGTGTTCATTTGTGTTCCTGTCGTGCCTGTCAAGTGTGTAGTTTCAAGGAGGCAATTTTGTCGGGGAGGTCATTTATGAATATCAGGAACAATATAGGTCCAAGGATAGAACCCTTGGGCACCCCCGCATTTATATCATATTGTTTCTTAAATGGGTAAAGGGAGGTCATGCAGGCCGTTTGTGTTTTCGGTTCATTGATTTCTAGAAGCCGACTATGATTTAATAATTAATTTAAACAGATAGGTCCAGAACGTGCTATAATGGCTTATTTTACAAATTAAGTATATAAATTATGTGTTTGATCTAAAGGAATAGGTTGTATTTAACTCGCATCTGTTATTAATCAGTTATGCTGCTCCTGTCATATAATACATGCGTTGTGTTCTTGGGTTGTCTAAATATTGTATGTCCTCGAATTATTTTTCTGAGAGCAAAACCACCCATGGCTCCAGGTGTGTTTTACTCCGGTGGGAAGATGTCTACTCCTGCATTTATGTAATGTAACATAAAATGAAATACACTTTTTGTTGCCATCAACACCCTGCCTTGAAGTCTTGATTTTGCACACACAGTATATATATATATATATATATATATATATATATATATATATATATATATATATATGTATATATATATATATATATATTAGCATTTCAGCCCGGCGTTGCCCGGGTGTTTGGAGGTGCCTGCTGAGCAATAAAAGAAAAAACGGCCATTTGACTCCTATTATGACCACTTAACATTTATTGTTTGGGTTCAGATAAAGTTATTAAGTTAGATTCTTGTCCATAGAACATATATCTAAAATTCCAAGTGTTTATGCCAACAATTTTCGGAGGAAAATTGTAGAGTTGTCAAAGGTCAAATCGTTGAAATTTGACCCCTTTATAGACAAATTTCTGGCCGAAAACCGATACCAGATTTTCCCAAATCTCAGTACACTGTATATTAAATTTCGAGTCTGTAGACAAAAAATTGACAGAGTTATTACATAGGGAAATGTACACAGACATACAGACAGACACGCACACAGACACACAGACACGTTCACTTATATATATATATATATATATATATATATATATATATATATATATATATATATATATCATTCAACCACTACCGTGGTTGAATATATGCTTAAGTCCGAAATTGAATGAATCGAGACACATTCAAAACCTCACCACTAATTCCGTTTGCAACCAAATTTCAAACAGGTTATATAGTTGGATAGAACACCTCATTAGCTACATTTTGAAAAAAACAATCGAAAATTGGTTCACTAGAAAAAAAAGTTACAACAAAATATGTGGGTTCACAAACAGGAGAGTAAGTACATAAGTGACTAACGCTTTTTTTTAATTTGCATTACTTTTTTTGTATATAAATATTTTTTACTGCGATTTTGCCAATATGACATGTTAGCGTAACGGTTAGAGTACCGGGGGCTGGTGGAAAGATTTTAGGTTCAATCCCGTGTATCGTTTTTTTTTATAATTAAAAAACCGAACTTTTTTTTAATAACTACTTTTTTTTTAACTCTCTTTATGATTTTATAGCAAAAAAATTGGGAATTTATCGATTAAAAATATTAGTGAATTTATGATATACATATTCTTTGAATGAACTCAAATTTTTCGTTATCACACTTGATGAAAAATGTAGTCCTATTTTGGCAATGCGTCTGACCAATGATGCTTTTGAACCCGCGACGAGCACTGCGATGTCATCAGCATCAGCCTGGGCATAAATATTCCTATTTTTAAACTCCTTTAAAAGAGGATTTAGCATACAGTTCCATAGTAAAGGTGATAAAATCCTACTTTGAGGGTTTCATTTAACTAGTTCCCTTTTAACAGTTGCCGTCAGTAGTTCTACTTGAACTGTTCTGTGCCTCACCATATACTCAATCTATCGGATGAGTACTGGTGGCACATTGAGTTCTCGTAACGACTTAAACATACTATTGAATGGTATGTTGTCAAAAGCTACAACGATATCTAAAAAGACACCGAGTGCAATCTTATTTTTTGTTAGTTTCCGCTCTATACAGATCACGAATTCATGAACCGCAGTCTCGGTAGAGACCCTGGCTTGGAACTACTGTGATTGAATGATAAATGTTGCATAAATGTGTGTTTGAGAGCTAATTTTTATTGACAATCATTAATAAATATTATAAATGTATATATTAATACAATAGCAAGGCCTGGAAAAATCATGGATTATATGGAAAAATGCGCGCATGAAAAGTAATATTCTTAAGATTTTATTAAACCTGGAAAAGTAAAGGACAAATGATTCAGCCTGGAAAAGTAAAGAATGAGATATTCTAATAAAGTAAAAAATAAGAATTTTTTAGACTTAAAATATTGCAGCTAAAAATAAAATTTTAATATTGATAAATATGTCATTTATTATTTGCATATGTTGTTGTTTATTGTTGAGTTAGAAAGAATTAAATGATCCTAATTATGATATAATAAAATTATTAATTTTTATGTAAACTATAAAATATTAAATTCCATCGACTAACTTACTAACTAATGAATTAATTTTATTCAAACAATTTTCACTACATAAATATAAGCACATAATAGGGAGGGAATAAGTTTAATCCAGCGACTGACACCCTTTCTAACTCAACAATAAACAGCAACATATGCAAATAATAAATAAAATATTTATCAATATTCAAATTTAATTTTTAGCTGCAATATTTTAAGTCTAAAAAATTCTTATTTTTTACTTTACTAGAATATCTTGTTCTTTACTTTTCCAGGTTGAATTTCTTGTTCTTTACTTTTCCAGGTTGAATTTCTTGTCCTTTACTTTTCCAGGTTTAATAAAATCTTAAAAATATTACTTTTCATGCGCAAATTATTCATATAATTTATATATATCACTACTTAATATGATCGTGAAGTATTCCATGGAATCTTTTCAAAAATTATACGGCAATGCTCATTTCGTTCTGAGTAACACGTATGAGATTTCTGATAAATATACGTCAGACGAAAATCAGTATTGACATATAAATAATGATAGTTTTTGTGTAAAGAAAAAGGTATGTATAGTGCACCTAAGTTTTGATATGTTTAAATAACTTAATAGTAAGATAAATATTTTTGTTGCATTTCACTTGTGCTGCTATTCATTTGTATATGTTTGTTTTTTTTTATATTTAATAAACGTAGAGTTCTAAGCTAAAAGTTGGTAGTCACATCGAGTTAAATATAACCGAAAAAACATTTTCCCCAAAAAACCTTTCTCACAGAGATACACATACACTAACACACAAATATGAATATATATTGCATATATATATATATATATATGTGTGTGTGTGGGGGGGTGTATATGTATATAATACGGACAACAAGTCATATATATATATATATATATATATATATATATATATATATATATATATATATATATGAATGTATCTACCTATATATGCAGTTATATATAACAGGAAGCTGACTATACAATCTAGAATTTTCTGACATTTCTCAAAGTATCTGTATAAAACATGGATTTTTCTTGTAAACTCAATAATAAATATCGAAAACATTTTATACATAACTTTTGATCATTCACTTAGACATTACCATATTGGATTTTAATAATCTATTAGACATTACCATATTGAATTTTAATTATGTTTTCATTATATCCATATGATCGCCTGTACTGATTTTTAAACTTTTAGTACTAAAAAATATATCTGAAAACTGATAATTATTTAACAGGATATTCGTTATCTATCGGATTTATTTAGTCAAAACGTTTTAAGGATACACTAGCAAATATATAAATAATATTCCGAATAATTAATTAAAAACGTCCGTACAACAGGTTGCGAGACATAGCTTATGTTGTTCGTTAACCTTTTAATAACATTCTATCAACGGTGTGTATATTAATCGTTCGTTAACTACTGGGCATTCGTGAGCCTACATCTTTAATAAGCCCTTGCGTCGTTCAGTTTTGCGGAACTTTCATGAAGATTAAATTCCGTACCGTAATATTAATATATATGAATCTGTTTTTAAATGTTGGGTTTTGTTTGCTGCTATCCGTGTGCATAAAATGGGAATAGAATCTTATCTCAAACCAGACAACGTGTCGCAACGTTTGTAATATAACGGCTGACATATTATTATATTTCTTTTCACGTGCTGCAAAAACCGTAGCGAAAATCGAAAATAAACAGAGTCGAATATTCTGTACAATCTCTGGACAATATCATAATCTGGTCTCTTCTGGCTCTTAAACAAGTGCTTACGGCATATGCATCTTAGAAATGTATGACATTCTTTCTTCAAAGCGGAAAATAACATGAATATGACGCCTCTTTCGCGAATTCGTTCTTATCTATATCCATGCACATGTATGTGTGTGTGTAAATATCTAACAGGGAAACTCTTAAACTACTGGGCAGATAATACTTAAATTCTCAGCAAATAATAGTTATGCACCAGGGATTGTTAAAGCGAGTAATATCTTTGTTTACATACATGTATATCGTGTACAGAGATCGGAAAATTTACATGTAAAATGCTTATTCCCCGTAGCCGACATTTTCGTTGTATGTGCATGCTTTAGATTCACAGTGATTCGCCTCCCGTCAAGCAAAGATCGGACTTTGTCGGCAATCATCGGTTTAAGCAGAGCGTTGTTCAAATGTTGAAACGTTAAATTTAGTTTGTTCGATTCTTTTATGGAATATTTTTATTATTTGAGGGGTTGCGGGGTATTTTTTTTGTTTATTTATTTATCTATTATTTAATTAAAAATTTTTCGCTCTTCAATTTAGAAATCATTCGGGTTTACAATTCTTACACCTCATTTGTTTTGATAACAGTTTCTTCTTACACTATGAGATTGTCTGCCCCGGTGTTTTCAATTCTTTTTTCTAAAATTCATGAATTCATTTCCGTGCCTGACATTATCGGAAAGATTGGGGTTTAGGTGGCAAAATAATCTCGGACCCTCAAAACATTGATATCTGTATTTCAGAAGTTAAAAGTTTTAAATAAGCATCACTTTTTTTCTAAAATAGATTATATTAAACCAATTAAAAAATGAA
Source organism: Euprymna scolopes (assembly GCF_053919585.1). NCBI lineage: Eukaryota > Metazoa > Mollusca > Cephalopoda > Sepiida > Sepiolidae > Euprymna > Euprymna scolopes. The sequence goes on along the minus strand of NC_136491.1, from coordinate 10,745,786 downwards.
TACACACATTTATCTTTTATTTAAAACGATATATACATCACTTCTTTAAAAATGTTAAACTATTTTAAAATAATAAACACTTTTATTTATTTTAAAGAGAATTTATAAAAAGTGTTCAGCAATATAAACATATTTTAAACAATATAAACAGGACATTTTGTATTTTTTATTCTTATTCTAAACAATGTAAACAGAAGTTTGACGTTTATGTATTTTTATTACCGCGCTATTTTACAATAGTTTTTTCATGATTAATTCAAGTTTAACGATATATTTTATTTATTATTTAATTGTAGAGTGGGAGCGTAGAATAGTTACAAAAAACTTTCCCCGTGTTAGGAATCGCTTTCGAAACAATAACGGTATTATTTTCACGGTACATAAAATATATACCTATCGAACATTTTATAATTTTAAATGGTCAATTTTTACTTGGTATCCACCTTAACATCTTATTTTAAAATGACGACTTTTGAAAGTTTATTTTGTATGCTGAAAATGAATATCGCATTTAAATTTTCCTCAAATAAGTAGTTTTTCGATTATTAAAAGATATACTTTTTAATATTAAAAGGGGTGGCCATAGTTGTGAAACAGAATAGACGTGAAAATTAATAAACCGCAATAGCATACGCGTGTTTAATATTAATTTGTTCCGTTTATAACTACTCGCGTGATTTGATAATAATCACATGATTCAATTTCGAATTAAAATTAATAATTTTCTTACATTGCTTAAAATTGTAAAGTTCTGTTTAATTGTTTAAACTTATTTTGTTAATATGTTCTAATAATTTAATAATTTTATTTTATTAATATTGTTTATCATTAAAAATGCTATTCCTTGTTTAAAATTATATTAATAAAATGTTTGCATTATTTTCATGTTAATGTTACGGTGATTACAGAAATGTAATTCCTTTTCGGTGATAAAGGGTTTGAGATTATTTTACCAACTAAACTACAGTCTTGCCACATTGACACTTTTTGGCGAATTGAAACTAATTTTTTCATTCAACCGATTGAAGAGCTGCCTTCCATTTTCTCTACCCTATCTCCTTTCTCTTGGCTGTCGATGACCGGCCCAAAGTCGACTGAAGTAAAGGTTTCTAAGGAAATATTCTCATCTCAAGAAACTTCTTCCATCGGCAATGAACAGCCGTAAAAAATAATAAATAATTAAATTTTATTGAAAAATTTCTTTTCCCCGTATTTTCCACTCACAAATAACGATTTTCAGAAACAAATTTTACATATTTTCTAAAAACAATGATTTTAAAAAATTCTGTTGACCACAGAAAAAAACTTTACGGTAAAAAGTTTGGAAACAAACATTTGTGTTGCACCTAACAATTTAGGGTTAAAAAAGTAAGATATTCATCTTTTCGTGAGGAAAAAAGGGCCGAGGTTCGCAACTTTGTACTCCCTCTCACGTCCGAAATTTTTACTTTTTTAAAAACTGTTTTTCCTCTTAATATCATCGATTAAAATCTTAAGATTAAAATTATAAAAAAAAAATTGAACAATTTTTTTTTTTATAACTTTCCAAATAAGGTTCAGTTTTCAATTATAACGTTGTACTAAGTTGAGCACGAAACTTGTGGCGACGATGAAAAAATGGCATGTGACCAGAAGTTACGGGTTATAGCGGTGGGGTTAAAAAGGATAGATTTTCTTTTACAATGCCTCTCCAAGGGACAAAGTTAGATATCAGAATCATTTTTTAAAGTGGATATCTCTTTACCCTCCTCTTCCCTCCTCCCTCTTTAATTTATGTTTCTACCCTCTTTCTTCCTCTGTAATCTATCCATCTATCCATCCTCTCTATATATTTCTCCATATATTTATCTATCACTTCGTGTCGCTTGAAAGCATCCTCTTTCGCTTGAAAGAATCCCGTCTAGCTTGGAAATTACATTACCAAAGCAAATTACCAAATATATAAAAAAATATATTTACAATTGCCACTAAGTCAAAAATTGAACACCTTACTTAACATAAAAAAATTTCCATTTTTTTCATCGTGGCCAGAAATTCGGTGTTCAATTTAGTACAGCGTTATAATTGAAGACTGGACACTTTTTTTTCATTTTTTTTATAATCTAAAATTTAAGTCTGTAATCGATGATATTAACAGGAAGAAAGTTTTTAAAAGAGGTGACAATTGTGGAATTTAGACGGAGGGAGGGCAATCTTTTGTTGATAAATAGTTTGAAAAAGGAAATCTTAAAATAATAAAAAAAATATTGTCAGCCACTTTACGGAAGGTTTTTCTTATTTTTCATATTTTGCATTTGTTTTTTTTCCGGCTTTGTTTATTTTGAAATTATTTTGAAATTATTTTGAAATTATTTTGAAATTAGTCTGCATCTGTTCCAGCGCTCGGCTCCATCAGATAATTGTTTAAGAGTTTGTCTGTTAAATATTTACACACACATACGTCTACTATGATATTTATATAGATTAGTTATGAAAATTTATATTTTGTATGAAAATGTACGCCTAATCTGAGTTATAATTGCCGTATAATTATTTTGAATACAGTACATGTTTCAGGAATTTTTTCTAAAAAAAGAACAACACAGAATCCCGAACGCGCATGCGAAAATTTGTAAGGAATTGTTATCAGAAAATTAAAAAATAATAAAAACGCAAGCATTGGAAAAATTTACATATTTTATTGCAAATTAATCTAATCGCTAAATTAATAACACACACACACACACGAATATATATATACACACACACACACACACACACATATATATATATATATATATATATATATATATATATATATATATATATATATATACGTACATTTTCATACAAAATATAAATTTTCCTAACTAATCTATATAAATAAAATAGTAGACGTATGTGTGGGTAAATATTTAACAGACGAACTCTTAAACTACTGGTCGCATAGCACTGCAATTAACAGGAAATAGTAATTATACACCAAGGATAGATTATATTTGTTTGGGTTGATGAATAACGCATACATATCGGCATGTTGAAATGCGAAATGTTCTACAAGCTAACATCTTTTTCTGCACATGCGCACATGAATTAATTTCTTCAAAACTTCAAGAGTTCTTCTTTACATTTAACTAGCATTTCAGCCCGGCGTTGCTCGGGTGTTTGGAGGTGTATGTTTAGCAAAAACAAAAAAAAACAAAAACAAAAAAACGTTCAATGTTTTTATCTTTGACCCCTATTATGACATTTAACATTTATTGTTTTGGGCTCAACTCAAGTTATTTAATTAGATCCATGTTCAAGGAATCTACATCTAAATTTTTCAAGCGTTTAAACCCAACATTGTCGGAGGAGTTTGGTAGAGTTCTCAAAGGTCAAATCGTTGATTTTTGACCCCTCCGCAGCCCAATTTCTGGCCAGTAACAGATTACAGCGATTTTTCCAAATCTCAGTACTCTGTATATCAAATTTCAAGTCTGTAGCCTGAAAAGTGACAGAGTTATTGCGTTGGAAAATGTACACATACACACATACACACCCAGCCACGTTCGTTTATATATATATATATATATATATATATATATATATATATATATATATATATATATATATATATATATGTATATATATATATATATATATATATATACTAGTACTTCAGCCCCGCGTTGTCCGGGTGTTTGGAGGTGTATGTTGAGCAAAACAAAACAAAAAAATAGAAGAGGTCAATTTTCTTTTAATTTTGACCCCTATTATGATCCCTTTACATTTATTGGTTTGCGCTCAAGTCAATTATTTTGTTAGATCCATGCTCAAGGAACCTATATAAAAAATTTCAAGAGTTTAGACCCAAAATTGGCGTAGGAGTAAGGTAGAGTTCTCAAAGCTTAAATCATTGAACTTTGACCCCTTAACAGCCAAATTTCTGGCGGAAAACGGATTACTAATATTTCTCCAAATCTCAGTACCCTGTACATCAAATTTCGAGTCTTTAGACTTAAAATTAACAGAGTTAATCCGTAAGAAAATGTACACAGACACACACAGACACGTTTACTTTTATATCTATAGTATATATATATATATATATATATATATATATATATATATATATATATATATATATATATATATATATATATATATATATATATATATATATAGATAGATTATCTTTGTTTCGATATCAACATCGGTAGAAACCACAGCTGGAACGCGAAATTTTTCGGTTCTGATTCTAGCTGATAGTAGTAAGGCATATTTTTAAAACCTTTGTCATCATGCCTTTGTATTAATAAATGCAAATATCTGCATGTGTTTAAATATAGTTCAGCGTATTTTAGCACAGGCGGAATCAAAATATTTATGTACAAGCTTGGAAAATAAATTTTTTCTTTTTTCATTTCTTACATATATTTTTAGACAATTATTTTTTGCCGGAAATCAGGTACTTATGTATGAGGAGAGAATATTCAAAAATAACAAATACAACCTGGCAACGTCGGGTACTTCAGCTAGTTCAAATATATATAGTGTATAGTCGAAAATTGACCTTGGGTTTTTACTGCCGCCAGACCGATAAGCATCGTTTCGCTTATTTCTCCTCTAGCTTTCATATTCCATGAGCAATCGTTAACACCAATGGGAACGAATCGGTGTATTCTCACTACGAATATTTCTATATAACTTATATCAGGGGCTATTTCCTTAAAAATTAATATACTTTTGATACTTATATCAAGTAGCTTCGTGCCTTTTCTATATCAATTTCCATTTAAGAAGAATATTTGAACATGTATGTTCTGGAGAAAGTGAATGTTTTGTGGATATTTGCTTTATATAATTTGAGAAATATATTTCCTACTCTGTAATATTTTTATTGAAGGATATGCGTGTGAATATTTGTGACGCTATTGTTGACTTTCCATAAAACTCTTCAATTTTTTACCCTACGCATTATCATCGTTATCAGATTCTTCACTAACAGCCGCAGTTGCATGTGAAGTCGGACATTCCTCCATGTCGACCATCCAGACCACCACGGAGATAAGACGCACGTGCAAGGGGTTGAGCATAGCCTCCACATCAGATATTTTGTCCAAGCATTGGGATGTCAAGACGAAATTCGCTTTCATAAAATTGGATTTTGACCGTGTTGTAAGATGGTTTCTTTATATTCGACACGCACTCTGTTTAAAAAGTGTTTGAGGAACGCAGTAGCCTACAATACAATTGCGTCCTAAAATAATCACCAAAAACACCCAAACACAAATATCAATACCACTATATTTTTGTGTGTATTGATATTCATATTAAACCCCATTTTTTCTATTTATTTAAAAAGAAAATACAACTTTGTTGCATATGGGTCGTAGAATTGCTTTTACTAGCAAAAGATCTAGCTAATTTCCATATTCTTTTAAACATTCAATTTAATTAATTCCCTATTAGATTTTTGGTTTTCTTATAGGATTATCAGCTTCAGTTAACCATGTTAACGTATGAAATTTAATTAAATGTAATGCCCAATACAATTGCTGATATCCGAACTTGAATCTTTAACACAAAGTTTATAACGAAACAGAAAATGATTTTAAGTAAAGTATTTCTAAAGCTACAACAGACTTTCCAAAATAAATATTCTACATATAAACATTGCAAATTGCATTGTTATGATTACTTAACTAATGCATTAAGGAAATGAAAGCTTCATCTTTTCCATTGCATGTATTGTCATTGAGGGACTCTTTAAAAGCAACCATTGTCATAGAAGTTTGTTAGAGGCAGACATACGTCATTTAATCTTGGTTAAATTGGATTTAGATATTTTACTATTACTTTTTATAATATAAATTCTGAAGCACAAAATGTCGTTTGCTTTTATTATACAACTACCGCGTTCAAAACTCCTAAACGTGTTTAGCTTAATAAATGGAAGGCTAATTTTGTAACCAACGTACGTAAATTAAACATAATATTTCTACTAATCTACACTTTTAAGCTAACCTTCTTGGATCAAGGCCCTACATTCAAAAGATACCACTGACACCAAGCACCATTAAAATTCTGTGCATGTCTCCAATTTTAAACGTCCAAATTTCTTATATGAAAGCTATAAACAATGCACAGAAAATATGTTCGGTCTAAACAAATATAATACTTTCAAAAGAGAGAAATGCAAGAGCTATGAAATAAAACTCATGTCAGTGGCAATAAAAACACCTTCTTGTACACTTAAAGAAAAAACTTACCAAGCTGATATGTAAAGATATTTTAGTGAACTTTGCTTAGACAACTAAGAGTTCGTCGTTTAAAATATACAAACGATTTAATATGTTTGTTTGACGACCTTGTTTTTCATTCCGAAAGATAACGTGTTCATATTTTATGCTTTGTTTCATTGAAAATCGAAAAGAAGTAAATAGCGTATGAAATCTTATTTTTATAAAAAGTTTGAATATTTGCGAAATAAAATCTCACGTTTATTTAAATTCTTAGCGGCTGCATGATTTGCAACAACCATTCATCGTGTTAGTTTCCCTCTTAACAATATGTGGTTTAATCTTAGAAAAAAACTTTAAAAGATTTTCATTTTTTTTATACCGATCTTTTTATGTACGTATTGATTTAGAATATATTAACTAAGAATTATTTAGAAAATGAACCTCTGTGGGCGGCTTTCCCCCATTTTCATATTACGGTATCAGCTACATCACAATAGGTAATCTATATATTCATAAAAGTAAAATTGTCTGTCTGTGTGTGTACATTTTCTATCAAACTACTCTGCCAATTTTCAGTCTACATACTCTAGATGTGACATAAGAGTATTGCGATTTGGGAAAAGTCTTTGTTATCTTTTTTCGGCCAGAAATCTTGCTGTCAAGGGGCCAAAGTTCAACGAGTTGACCTTTAAAAACTCTAACAAACACTTCCGCAAATGTTGGGTCTAAACACTTGAAATTTTAGATGTAGGTTACTTGAACATGGATCCAACTTTTTGATTTTATTTGAGCTCAAACCAATAAATGTTAAGGGGTCAAAATTGGGTCAAAGGTAAAAAATAAAATTACCTCTGCGGTCTTTACGAAATTTCTTAGCCTATTTTTGGTCTAAACATTTGAGATTTTACATAAAGTGTATTCAGACATGGGGCAAGCTTTTTAGTCGATTTTTGTCCGAAAATTTCGCTGCGAAGGTGTAACAGTGTAAACGATTTGACCTTTGCCGTGTCTAGAAAATAATTCGTCCAGTTTTGGGTCTAAATATTTGAAACTATACTTAAAGGGGATTAAGACATACAGTAAGCTTTTTAATCAGTTTTGAGGTGAGAATTTGGCTCATAAGAATACAAATTTCAAAATAAACTATATACATTTTATTTAGATTTTCTATTCTATGAAATCAAATTTATTTAGTAAACTTTCATGCAGATAAATATCATTTTGTATGTGCGTGAGGGAGAATTTATTCTAGATGTGCTCCAGACTGGGGAGGCCATGGTTTTAAATTTCATACCAAAGCACTTTATGTGTATTAGAGCGTTCTTTGATCGGTTTTGTATGAGAATGACCCCTATAAGTAACGAACATCGATAATCGAAAATAATTTTAATATAAAAATCGGTCCGATTATAGCAAATTAAACATCCTGATACATCCTGAGATCACAAAAGTATTTGCGAATTTTTATAAGTGTACAAGCCGAATGGCCCGGTTCAGAAAATCCACAGTAGGTCTTCGGTAATGCTGCGTCGACTCTAAAACGACTGTTTCTGTTTATAATTTGACTTTATAATTTGCAATTAAAATTGTAATTCCAATAATTATATAAAAATGATTTTATACAAAAAAATAAGTTCTCTACAGTGCAACGGACACTAAAATGAACTGGCTACTAAGTAACTGCGAGAGGCATGTTAAACTTTCTCCCGATAAACTGTGCTGAGTCCTGAAACACTACAGGAAATGGGTTTATTTTATTGAAATATTGCATGATTTAACTGATTCCGATGACAATAAATATATTAATTATATGTAATGCTAATTGATCTTCAAACAATCCCGTGTTTTGTCGAGTCACTCTGCTAGTTGTTTGTTTCTTTTTACTTTAGTATTATTTCCCAGAGACTAATGGACTTCTTTCCTGGGCTTCCACCTGATTTCTACATGAGGTACTAAGATATTTAATATTCTTTTAAAGTTATCCATTATCTCTCAAACACTGAGTGTGTAAGGAATTTTTATATATAAATTTGAATGATTTATATATAAATTAAGATATAACATGTTTAGTAGTTGTAGGCTAAAATACCGTGGTGGATGTTGTGTAGTCCAGAGTTTCTTCCTGCAATAGCAACCTGCTGAAAATGGCTTTCATGATAAAAGGGACCGCAGTCAATATTAACTCCTTACTTGTCAATCAGTATCTCTTCTCATCGATCGTTACAGTCTTGTATGGTAACAGAGCCCCGTGGAGTTGTTCTTGGTGTTACGCCCATCGCTGTTGCAGCAGTGACATGTGTAGTGGCACTCAGGTCTGTTCATAACCCTTTTTCAACCTCAAATAAATAAATACTAAAAGACAATCAAATCTGTAAAATAATTTTTGTTTATTTACACAAAAGTTATTTAGACTCTTCGTTGTATCGAAAGAAAAAAAAGCAAAGAACGTCCTTTGTTTTCTCACCAAGAAAACAGTTTAATTTTTGTGTGATAGGAAAAGAAAGAGGAAAGTAAATGTGTTGCACAGCTAAACATCTGCATTATTTTCGGTGTGGGTGCGTGCGAATAGGTGGAGTTCCTCATGCTTGCGAGGAAGTAGCAACAAAGACGTTGACGAGAGAAAGAAAAGATCAAAGAGTGAGTGAGGATGAGAAGAGTTCGCTCATCGTGTATATACTTTTCTGTAGGCTCCCAGGCTAGTTAGAAAAGGAGTTTGAGAATTAAGGCTTTCTTTGAGCGTTGATTGGTTAAAAAAGTGCACGTTTTATTCACGTGGTATGTATTAAACACGTCCGCGGAACAAAAGGCATTTAAATTTTTCTTCCCCTCAGAATTTTTCGTGGTATATGTTTTAGAAATTTATTAAGTTCTGTTTGCGCGTGTAATTGGTTTATTTATTTATCTATCTAAAAACAAGAAACGAATGTTTTAGTGTGTTTAACGGTACACGTGTTCGTCGTCTTTTTAGCGCCATTCAGACGTCTTAGCAATACAGACACCCGCGTCGGCATAATATGCTTCCACGTAATCTTAAAGTTCGCGATAGTCTCTCACTCGACGCATGTTTCTCTTATTCAACTGCAGAATTAAAGTTTTGGAAGGTTCCGATCTTTTTTTTTTGAGTACGGCATCCATACTAGCAGTTTGTGGTCATACTCCTATGGCAATGATGCAGACACCCGATATTCGAGCACTTTCGGATTCCTTTAGGTATGTGGTTATCTGCCTATATCCGTGGCACAGTTCACGCCCGTCTCTGATTTTCAAATGTAGCATAAATGTCACATTCTTTGATCAAAATAGTCGACCTAGTTTAAAATTTCCACGTCGCCGATTAGAACTGCACCAGTAGGTCCAACCGTAATGCACGTTAATGCTTTAATGACATCGATCCCTAACAGCAAAGCAAACACCAATGATCTTCGATGCAATGCAAGCACACTGATCCTGACATAGTCATTGTCCTTTGTGGAAATAGCGAAAAATTACCATTCGCAGCATGCACTGAACCCTCCTCCAATCCTCATGACCTCCATATCTTTTGTTTCTAGAATCGACATAGATTCGCATCTATTACTGCATGCGAGTATCTCGTGTCGATCAACACCATCAAGAGAAACGCTAATTTTCCATGATTACTGCATTTATATATTTCTGGATGAATAGGCAAGGTCTCCTGCCTCTTCTCCTTGTTCCTTTCCTGAACAGTCCTGAGCGCAGTGTCAAAACTTGTCGCATCGGTAGCAATTAGTTCCGAATCTACTGTAATTTCTCCCTATGTAAATATTGTGCCAGCATTTAGAACATTTCAGACCGGTGGTAAGGTGTTTCTTAATAGGAACGGCAATTGTATTAATGAATGGACTCAAGGCTGCGACCATATGGTCGCTTTTGTTCATAGTCCATGTAAATACCTTTCGTTTCACTATATGACCTCTCATGTACAATCTCAATTTTCAGTGCCTGCTGAAGTTCAATAAAGATAGCATCAGAAAAAAACCTGTAAAAACATGTTTTGCAAGCCTTTCCAGATCCATCCCCCCCAAGCAAGACAACCCGACCCAACGTCTGATGTTGTTTGAGTTAACCTGCACTTGCTGGCAAGTCAATCTAAGCGCTATCAACTTCATATAGTATATGAAGGCATCATCCGTAGAAGCTTCTTTTAGCCGGCATTCTATTTTCTCGACGTACAGTGTGTCATTTTTGTCCATCTCCAAGTAAAGTGACAATGCTAACCCCTTCCGATCGTATTGGGAACAAGTTCGCCACATCATTGGCTAAATCCTCGCTACCAACCTACACTTCTTCAGTCACACTAACATATCTCGCTCACTACTAAAGTGCTTCCCCATATGACTGCTAATAATAATAATAGTCGCCATAAGAACAGCCGGATTAGCTGGAAAGCAGAAAAATTGTTTCTCAGCGATGCATTTTTATGTATTTTTCCATCAGAAGTGCTTCTACTTTTTCTTTTTCTTCTTTTTCTCATTCCTCATCTTTACAGCGAACTACTTGGCACGAGGTATATATTCTGATGCATAGAAAAACAAACGCCTTTTTACGCTGCCACGCCCGGATTTTAAATTATCTTTATTTCGTCTTATTTTTTGTGTCAGGTACAAGGTTAGAATGTCAGTACATCTCTACAGTGATCACCCTGCCACCGTGGATGTTTCTCCACACTGTTATCAGAGTTTTGACACTGGGTAAGGTTGGAGAAATAATTTAGAGGCATTGATGTCGTTTAGCATAACAATCAAAGAATGCTGTAAATTAAATGACATTTGAAAATATACCACGTTGATTAACTTAAAAAAATTAATAAAAATGTCTATACAAATTACGATTTCTGGAAAGCATTTGAGGATTCTCAGAAAAAAACATATGCTACTTTGTTAACTACTATCACTAATGTTCGAAAAATACAATGTAAGCATAAGCTCACAGCATAAATGCTGGAGTCACTAAGGGGTCAATCATGGGCCCAACTCTTTTCCTTATCTATATTAATGATCTTTCAAATCACATCCTTACATCATTCGTAGACATTTATGTTGCTGACACTACCATCTATGGTAGCACATCTAAGACCGTAAACGACGACGTTCTCTCCGATTCTCTCTCCTCTGATCTTGAGCACGTGTTACAATGGGGAAAGGAGTGACTGGTTACTTTTAATGCATCTAAAACCAAGCTTCTATCTTAACATCATCAACGTCCTGATCCCCATCTGGTCCCAATTGAAATGAATAGCTTTCGTCTTGGGGAGACCTTATGTTTTGACAAACTTCTGGGATTGACCTTAAATGGAACACGTACATCAAATCTGTTGTCAAGGCCACTGGAAAAATAGTGGGATCCTTTTATCGATCCAGTAGATATCTCACTACTGATGCAATTCTCTATCTATATTAAAGCCAGATACGTCCAAGGATTGAGTACTTTTGCCACATCTTGGCAGGAGCTGCTAGAAAGGACTGGTCCTGCCTTGATAGACTTCAAAATAGACTTCGTATCCTCGTAGGAGATGCCCTTTTCTCTTCCCTGCAACCCCAATCTCACAGAGGAGATGTATCGAGTTTGTCTCTGCTTTGTCGTTATTTTTATGGCAAGTACTCGACAGAGCTTCAATCTATGGTCCCCCCGCCAAACTTTCACAAGAATCACTCGTCTAGCTGAAAACACTATCAATAATTTCATCCACTCTTTATCTGTGCCTTAACCTAAACGTAGATTTCATTAACAAAGCTTATTTCTTCAAACAGCACGCCTGTGGAATTGCCCTCCGTTTTCCTGCTTTCCAGCTGACTACAATACGGTTGTCTTCAAGTCCAATGTAAACAAGTTGTTGATGAGCCGTTCCACTTAATAACTTTACCGAATTTCCATTACTAACGATTACTATATTGCCCACTTGACTATTGCACACTCTAAAGCTTACCATCGAGTGTTCTCTGGCCTTGATAATGGTTATGCCTATGTAAAAATTACTTAGCTGTATGTTGATTATACATCGTTACTAAACAAAACAATACAACATATTAAGTTATATTCGTATGTAGTAATGCTCCGTAAATATTTTATAAATTTGCTTGCCATACTAACTAATACTAAATATATTTTGTATAATTTATCTTTTCAATAATGAGGGTGCTCACGTTCCAAGCACTTACTTTGAGGTACGATTTACATATATTATTTTATATATATTATTATATATATTAGGTTGGCGGCTGCACTTGCAGTGCATCACTGAGCACAGCAACCCAGTGACTGAGAGGTGTGACGCCTGATTTAAGCCCAATTTTATAGGGTTTCCTCAGTTGGGATGAGCAGCGGTGCTCCTGAAAAGGCCTGCACAGTCGCAGGTAAAGGACTGAGTTCGTGTGCAGGCACAGGTCAGAAGAAACAGTCATCACACATCTGCTACCAGCGTGCAGGTCCGGTTTAAAAGCATGTAGCTACACTAAGCCTACTTTCATCATCCTTATCCCATCGCCACTTGTCTTTACTATGAGGAAGGAGAAAGGGAAAGGAGAGAAAAAGATAGTAGAGATAAAAATATTTGGGCCGAAAAATCTGTTAACGTTACTTTGTTTAGGGTGAACAACATTTGGCCTGAGTAGATTACACAAACTATGACCCCATGCTTTCTTCCCTCTGCACCTATGTGTGACGTGAAGGATTCTACTCATTCTTAAAAGTATTTGACATCAAGCCCTAATTTTGGATAGTCATTATACACCTGTCCTGATCATAGTTGGACGCCTCATCTCATAGAACCTTATATATCTATGTAATCTTGGGTAAATTTATCAAAAAATCTTTGGCACGCTGTTCATTGGCCTATTTTTCCAGTTTTGATTTTCCAATAGAAAATCTTAGTGTATTTTTAGCTACTCCGTAGCAGACTTCTTTTCTGATTTTGTCTCATTCCCAAGATAGCCTTGTCTTACATTTTTCGCCAGTTTCGTCATGGAGGGAGTTCTGCTGACTCTTATACCGTGATGTTGATTAACAATTTCAAAGTTTGGATTTTGGATGCTCATAGGTTATTTCTGAATGCATACAATAGTGGAAAGGGCTGCTCGAAGCAGCTTATCCTGTCTTGACAGAGTTAAAAATAGACTCCGTAGCTTAGTGAGGGATGCCATTTTATCTTCTCTGCAACTTCTCTGGCAATAGAGACGTTGCGAGCCTGACTCTGCTTTATTGTTATTTTCATAGAAAGTGCTCATCTGAACTTCAATCTATTATACCCCCTCGCCAAGCGGTCACGAAAAACACTCGTCTAGGCAAAACCGCTATCAGCAATTTCCCACAGTCGTTACCTGTGCCTAAACCTAAATGTCGATTCCATGAAAAAAGCTTCTTTCTTAGAACTGCACGCCTGTGGAATTCTCTTTCGTTTACCTGCTTTCCATTTGCCCACAATCTGATTGTCTTCAAGTCTAAAGTAAACAAATTCTTAGTACACCATCACCTAAGTAATCCAATTTACAAAATTCCTACTACTTATGTTTTATACGCTATAATAACAATGACTAATGTATACCCATAAACCCTTATCCTTGAGTGGCCTCCGGGCTTGATAAGTGGGGACTACTGTGTAAAACAGAACTATACTGGTAGTCAATCTCTAAGACGTTTCTCTGGATAGACCAAATAATGTAGGCGCTGATTTCAGTTTATTATTTTGTACAGTGAATTCGTGTGAGTCTTGTTAAATGCTTATTACCAACAAATAGCTGAAACTATGCCATTTATCGGTGATAGTAACAACATATAAAGAAATTTATTTATAAATGATACAATTGGCATCAAAAACATGTTTTTTAATATTATTCGATATGACTTCTTGTGATCGATGTTTAGAATCCTGCAATAGTAAAAACATACATGCTTTACAGCAAAATTTTAAGCATGCACACATGCATTGAAACACATGTACAAACACACGCACACACACACACACTTATATATATATATATATATATATATATATATATATATATATATATATATATATATATATATATATATACTGGCGGGGTGCCCGGTGTTGCCTGGGTGCTTGTAAATGTGTGAAAAAAAAGTGTTAGTGGGCAGCCAGGCTAGAACCCGTGACGGAAAGGCGTGAAAGAAACCATTACATATTACCGATACGCTATGACGCGACAGGAATTGAAAAGCATTCAAATTAAGCGACGTCAATCCAAAGGATGACATGCAGAAACGGATAGTAGAGTGAATGGGTTCACGTAGGCGCAGAAATGAACCTCTGGCTGTAGGCCAGTTAATCTCCTCGATTTCTGTCAGTACTTATTTCCCCACGATGCAGGGGAAAACTAGCCCCCCTCCAAAAAAAGGGAGAGATTTGGCAGTATCCAGATGAATAGAAATTTTCTGATATGAATTGGTTCCCCGTACATTGATCAACGCAGATTGCCTTCGAGACGTGTCGGCCACGAAGGCCAGGCGGTGTTTTGAGGTCATACCTCTTGTCAGCGGGTCTTGACTATTTCTTGGATTAAAACTTCATATCATATGGGTTAGTGCGTAAAACATCAACAAAAGATCGAGTTAAGAGACGTGGTTGTGATTGCGCAACGCTTGCCACAAAACTTTCCACGAGCAGGCACCCGGCACTCTTACAGTAGTTACCAATGGTCTGTCAAGAGTGAAGGAAGCTACCATATGTATGTGTGTCTCTGCATGAAATAAAATCATACCTGAAGCAATCCAGTACTATTGTGTTGTCCTTTTCTTTCTCTGTTTTATAATTCTATCTCACACTATGATTTGAATTCTTTATCAATCATCCAAACATTAATCTTAATTAGTTTACCTTTCTTTCGCAACGTCAAAATTTCCTATCATTTCAAGTTTTAACGTTTTTCTTCTTTAATCAAATTCCCTTCGCCGCACTCTTGCTCTGACGATCTTCTGATCTATTTTTTCTTGATTGAATCTCAAAGTTAGTTCATTTCTCATTAATTCTGATAGATTATTCCTTCTCGCGGATGTCGAGCATTATTCATTCGGATCAGTGCAGCGACATTGGGTTTCTTTTTGTATTTTTCTACTCGCAAATTATTAAATACAGATTGAAACTCTGTCAAAACGCTAAGAATCTCATACAAAGTTCAGTGCAAATATGTGTGATGTGGTCAAACATAATTTATCAATAACTAGAACGGTTACAAAGCATTTTTACTTAATCGTCGCAAGCAGACATATTATAATTATAGCTTATATCATGAGACTTGAAGAAAAATTACGAAACAAAATACGTGTGCATATTACATGTATAATTCTCATTTTGTAGTTCGTCGCTTTAAACGTAATTATTTAGTAGCAAATAGAAGGGTTGACCAGTAGACTACATTAAACATAAAAAATTGAAATCAAAGAATTCTACATCCTCAAAATAACAATAAAATGTAAACAGATAATATACTTATATTTAGGATAATCACATAAAAAAAAAATTTAAAAAAATATATTAGCATAATTAGAAGCAATGGAGAACAAATGATATAAAATTAATTATTTCGACGACGCAAATTCTAAAATGGTGCAAACTGATGAGTCGATAAATTAACCAAAGTGATACGCTGCACGGAATCAAAGAAAGAAAATATAAGCATGAACTGCATATTTGTTGAAAAAACTGACGCATTTACAAATGAAATATTTAATACTTGAGAGCGGAATAGCACACAACTTATTGGTTAGTTTATAAGCCTGAACACAAATGTATAAAACCACACCGTAAAAACGCGAATGCATCCACAGGTTCTTTGGAATAAATATTGTGTCACACACACACACACACACACACACACATACACACACATACACACACACACACACACACACATATATATATATATATATATATATGCAATGAAAATCGCTCAAGACAAAGCGTAAAGTCCCTTGATGTAAGGGGCTAAAAATACTATTTAGATATAAGAAATTTGTTAAAGAATAAGTCTTACATGTAATAGATTGTCGTATAGAAACCATCTCTCTTTCTTAAACATTAAAATATGGTAGGTTAGTAAGAAAATGGCAAAATAAGGAAAGCGAGACTTATAGAGTGTTTATAGATTGGCTTTATATATATATATATATATATATATATATATATATATATATATATATATATATATATATATATATAATTATTTCTACAGTTAAAAGCGTCGCAACACACAGGAGGCATGTCAGCATTACCATGAGCAACTAGCAGCAATATTTAGTCGATCGTCGTTGGCTGTCCTGGAGCTTGTGAGATGCAACGTTATTTGCGTTTAGAAATATTTTTATAATCTCTCGCATTCTGAAAATTATATATTTGTGTGTGCGTGTGTGTGTGTGCGTGTTAATAATTTCGAAATTGAAAATAATTTTTTTTTCATAAATCACGAAGATTTTGCATAAATAAAGAAAGGCCTTGGGGGTAATATAGGATGCACTGTTGTTCGCTTTGCCTGCTCTTTGCAATTAGTTTCACTTAGTAAAATACATTTACTATTTGTATGATCTTAGTTAACATTTTTCGTGAATTTTATGATTTTTCCCTTTTTAAAACAACACGTGTAAAGAATTTATTGGTTAGAAACGGTTTATACTAAACTCACCAAATGATATTAAATAATGATATTTAGCTAAATGGGATTATAAGGATTTGGGTGAGTAGGATGCTTTCAAATACATACAATAATGAAATGACAGTTTTCCGGTTTTAGTCGAATGGTGATAACAAAGATTAATGGCTAAATTAAAGCCAACCTTATTGAAAATTGTTGCTTTTTTACGTATGTTGTAGACATAAGCAATGTTGTAACTGTGGAGAAAGGCATGATTACATGCTAGGGGCGACATTCCAGCATTAAACATTGCGGATGAAACAATGATGTTTTATTAGATCCAAGCCTGAGTGCCCGGCTTTGCCAGGTGGTTGGAGGTGTGTGTTCAGAAAAAAACGTGGTTAGTAGGTAGGCAGGCTCAAATCCGTACCGCGAAGGAGGAAAACAACGTGAAAATTAAACGTGACGCCTTTCCCTTTGCGTTCATCACCAAACCGGAAGTGGCGAGGGTATAAATTAAGGCTAGTAAATCGAAAAGATAGGATAGCTTTCGAAAATATCCACGACAAAATCGACCCATCCCTGTGAAAACGGTCCATCTAAGGGTTAAGCAATTAATGTTTTGGGCCAATTTTTCGATACTTGTCGTCCACAGGATCTAGCTATGAAATGATACGTATCTGGTGAAAATTCGTCGCCCCGGTCGGGAATTTTAGGCAGACATACATACATACATACATACATACATACATACATACATGCATACATACATACATACATACATTCATTCATTCATTTAAACGGACAAGTGATATTTATATTTTAGATGAAATTCAGTTCTATATTTTTAAGCCACTTGATATTTTTAAAACGTTATTCTCATTCATGATTGGTTGCCTTTTCACGGCAACAACGTTATATGTACAGTGTTAAAAGGTGTTCATGGTTTTCAAATATGCGTCGGCCACAAACGACACTAATATTACGTATTCCACGAGTCATGAATATAGGTTGGTTTTCATGTATCACAAAAGCAGATTGAGTGTTTGTCAGTGTTTAAAATAATGTTTGGGAACGATCGGGCTCAGAGTTCTTATTCCAAGACTGCCATTCAGATATTGTTGCTATCGCTTAAGTTACTTACATTAGTGTTTTGTATTGCAAGAAGAATCATGTACCATTACAGAGTTGACGTTATAGATACTGCAACAAGTCGCAAGCAGAATTTATGTTGTTTTTTTTTTGTATATGATTTTCAAGAATCCCAGAATTATCAAAACACTGGCTATAATGTAATTTCACTAAGAAATAAATACCGACAGAGAAAAATAAATTGAGATTGTCGGACTGACTTCCTCATCTTGGTTGTTATTGTCACAACGTTTCGGCCGTTTTGCCCTCGCAATCCTACCTTCACCGGACAATACCTAAACTTCAACTCCTTTCACCCATACAGTATAAAACATGGAATCGCACGCTGCTTACAACATCGAGCAGAGAAAATAAGTAGTGACACTATTACATACCACCAAAAAATGGTCAGGTTGAAGAATACCCTTCGTCGTAACAACTACCCCGATAGCATACTATCCACCAGACGTGTCAATAGTATAAGAGAGGAGAATGAAACCCAAAAACCTTCAACAGTCTGCCTTCCATACATACGAGGCATCCCCGAAAAGATTCAGAGAATATGTGCCCCCTACAACATCAGGACGGTATTCAAGAGCGAGTCAACACTCAGACGACACCTGGTACGAGTGAAGCCCCGCATGGAGGAGAACACGACCAAAAACTGCATATACTCCATCCCATGCAGTTGAAGAAAGGTTTACAAGGGTGAAACATGCCGCTCCCTTAAAGTAAGGGTGGAAGAACACCGAAAAGCGGTAACAAAAAGGGCGACGGAAAAATCGGGTATAGCCAACCATGTCTGGATGGAGAGTGGGGACCATCGCCCCCTATGGGATGAAGTAAAAATAATAAACAGAGAGACCCACTGGAAAGTGAGAAAACTTAAAGAAACAGCTCACATGCTCGGACATAACAACCTACTGAGCAAACCAAGCATAGAGCTGAATGCAATTTGGACACCTCTGATAAAGAGAGAAAACCTTGAATAACAACATAAGTTTAACATTAACAAAAACTAACTAAGAATTGTCCTAGTGACATATGGCCTAGACGTTGTATCAAAGTTTACAGTTACCCAAATGTACTGAGTTCAATCCTGAGCGAAGGCAGTGAAAAAGTAACATTCAAAACAGAGAATCAGCAACTATGTCCCAAAGCCTAGCTGGAGTCCGAACACGGTACCCTTGTAATAATAATAATAAAGGGTTGTGTTCGAGTCTCCTAACAAACGGTTCCCCACCTCGATACAAAACACCTGACGAAGGCCGGAGGGCAAAACGGCCGAAACGTTGTGACAATAACAACCAAGATGAGGAAGTCAGTCCGACAATCTACATCAATGAAAACACCTCATCTCAAAAATACTAAGAGAAAAATAAATAATAAAAATATCGAATGTTTTATCAGAAATATATGTGGACAAATTTTCTGATGAAATAATATTATACGTTTGAAATATATTTATATATATACAGTCAGATTTAATGTGTTAGCTCATATTCAATTAGGAACAGTTGAATGAAAGTGAAAATAGAATAGAAAATTAAAAAATGCCTTTCTTTAAGAAACCGTGAAGTTATATATTTATAAAACAAGTATGTTATAGGACACAGCAGAAATACTCGGAAATGAAATTCTTTACGTCAAAGTATTAGACGAAACAGTATTTGGCTTAATAAACATAAGAAGTTCAATCAATTACTTTACAACATTTTGAAAGTCCTAAAAAACATTTAAAACTTGGTTGGTATTATTTGGATTCATCAGACTATTGCTCTTCTCCAGTGTAGAATTAGCACAACGTTTCGATCGATATAACTTCCGACTCTCTTCAGTGATATATTGTCGCACTTAGGAATCCGTGTGTTGAACCTGACAATCTTCAAAGATTTCTATTTATCATTCTAATGATGGGGCCACCATGACATCGCTGCGTTAGCCATGACTGGGAAGAAATACGCAGTATAAATTGTAAAAAAAAAACTTTATCCTATTTTAGTTTTTATTAGAATTTAAACTCTAACTTAATTATAAACACACTGTTAAGGTGACATGTTTTATCAGGAAGAAACTTTTAAATGCATATTTCCTAAATTTCATATATAAATCTGAAATATTTTCGTAAATATGAATAGAAAAATAAAATATAATAATAATAATAAAATTAGGAGATACAATTTGTAACATTAACATGTAATAAATAGTTTCTCCTTGTGTTTTTAGAAAGAACCCCCTAAAATTTACAAAACTTCGTAAGCCAATCTTAACTTTTTAAAATATAATTTACGAGGAGCGTGCAATAAGAAATGTGCCTGACCAACTTTCCATGAAAGTAGAGCAACGAAACTTGGCACAGTTATTAGTCCTTTGCTACATAGAAACCACTCAGAGTTATGCATTTATCCCATCGTTTGATGCAGCTCTGGAGACCGTTTTTGTAGAACACCCCCAGGCTGGTCCTCCAACCACGACGTGACTTCAGAAATCTAAGTTGCATCATCTGGGAAATGCTTTCCCTTCAAAAACGACTTCATGGCTTAGAAGAGGTGCAAAGTCAAGAGAGTAGGGGTGGATGGGGCAGAATTTCATAACCACACGCCCGTGCTACTGATCTGGCGACATGCGAGTTGTGGACCAGAGCGTTGTCCTGGAGGAGGAGGAGGAGGGTACCTTTGCTGATCTTGCCCCGCCTCTTGATTTTGAAAGCTTCCCTTAATTTCCTCAAAAGTGAAGCATAATAGGCTCCTGTAATTGAGGTACTCTTTGCCAGGAAATTTGTTATCACTACTCCGTCCTGGTCCCAGAAGACTTAGCATGAACTTTCCAGCGCAGGGCTGCACCCTTGCCTGATTTGGAGGTGGTGCATTCAAGTGCTTCCGCTGTATTGACTGAGTTTGGTCTCTGGATAATAGTGATGGACCTAGGTTTCATCCTGTGTAATCAGTATTTTGAAAAAACTTTGACTCGTCTTCTTGCCACATCTCCAAGTTCATCCTCGATCACTCGATGCGTTCTCTCTTCTGGAATTGTGTGAGCAACCAGGGAATCCGTCTTATCCATATACAAATGGTCATGAATGACAGTTTCCACAGACCTTGTACTAATCTTGACATCTTGGGCTATTTGGCGAATAGTAATGCGCCGATCATCCAAAATGGCAGTCTCAACTTGACGGGTAAATGGCTCATTACTGGATGGTAGAAGGGGGCGACCAGGTCTGGGAGCTGTTTCCACAGACTTTCGGGCATGCCTGAATTCATGATGCCAGCGTTTTACAAGGTCATATGATGGGGCATTATCACCATAAGTTTCTTTCATTTCATCAAACGTCTCCTGCGGTGTGCGTCCTTTCAAATACAAAAACCGGATCACTTCTCGACATTCAACAGGCTCCATTTCACACCTGACTCAGTTCGAACATCTGGAAAACAGAAACTACAATTAGTTCAGAACTGTAATTTGACACATACCCCATAGAGATATAAATAATTGCACATACAAAATTTCAGTTGGATGAGACAACTGAATGTGGGTCAGGGGCATTACTTATTGCACGCCCCTCGTACAAGACAACGACATAAATGCAAAAATGAATTATTATTAAAGCCCATTTGATACTCGTTAAAATACTTTTATTGTCCCAAAAAATAAAAATAATAATTTCTCATTTTAAATGTTCAGAAATGTAATAGCAAATAATCCTTTGAAGTTGCTCTTTTTTGGGTTTACCTCAGCTGGAACTTCAATTGTGTATTCAAGAGGGGTAAACCTCTCGCAATTCTGGTTGTGACAGGTCTGAATCCTGTTCTTAGCATATTTATTTCTGCTTTATACGAGTCAAAAGATCCATTATGTTCGCCCAACATAACCAACATCGCACTGGCATTTGAATTGATATACAATATTGCTATTTTGGATGTAAGGCAAACTATTCTTGCGAAAAGAAGGAAATGCAGGTACCGTAGTATATACGAAACGCAAGGACAGAGAATAAAAGCAGTCATAAATACTTCTTTGAATCTGTTTGGAAAGTCTGTTACCGATCCACGGTAATTTTAAATAAACCGGGCATTTCAAAGTCCAAACTTTCTAGGGGATTTAAAATCTGCAACCTTTTTGAAATTACCGTCATCAATAAGGTCAACAGGATAACCATTATTGATGAATATTTCCCTGATCTTATCGCGTTCGGCGTCCAATATGTTAGGTGAACAAATCATCAGGGCTCGTATGTACGTTTTTTTAGCGTTAATAAACTTTATTTTAGTGTCCCCGTAATTTTTCCACCTTCAATAGTTCCCCATCAGAACTCTTTACTTTCGACATAGTATTATTATTTTTACGCTATCGATTTTCTTCTGATGAGATGATAGCTGAAAGAGCTCCGAAAAACTTCCGCCCATTATATTTAAAACAATATATATATATATATATATATATATATATATATATATATATATATATATGCATGTGTATGTGTGTGTAAAGAAACAATGCATGAATTAAAAAACATATATTGTCATAGAAACAGAACGCATGACTGAAACTATGGAGTGAAACTTTTACCTTGATTTCCTGAGGCAAACCCTCCAAAAACCGGACTGCTATATTAAAATTATATTTTATCTAGTAGGCCTACATGCGTATCATGTTAGTATTTTACTGTTTGTAGATTTGTATTTAATATTATAGATCATATTTTGTCGCAAGACTATTATATTATACCAACTATATTGTGGTGATTTCGAAAATTTTAAAAAGGAAACAACTTGTGTGTTATCAACAAGAATCAAAACTAACATATATAGCTCACCAGACTAAACACTAAGATCTTAACACATATGCATACAAAAATGCAGGGAATAACATAGTTAAACCCATGCACAATAAAAAACAGATATAGACTACTTACGCCAGGCCAAGATCAATGCTGTTTTTTCAATGTTGACTTCTAAGTAGCAATTCCTGCTGTTTGAAAACCAAATAGGAAGTGTGCCATTAGTCCAAATAACCTACACAAGATTTCAACTCTCTAAAACAAATGGGAGTTTAGTAGAGACTTTTAGAAAACACACCGACAAGAAACTATATATATATATATATATATATATATATATATATATATACATATATATATATGTGTGTGTGTGTGTGTGTGTGTGTGTGTGTGTGTGTGTGTGTGTGCGTGTATTAGTAAGTTATAAAATATATATGACAATTAAGTTACACAGAGTATTCCGCGTTTCATCCATGCTAGGATTCATCAAGCTTATTCTAGCGTGGATGAAACGCGGAATGTATTGTGTAGCTTAATTGGCATACATATTTTATAACTTACTACTGAACTCTACCTATGTATTGAGCACTGTTGAAGTAAATACTAAATTTCTACTTTTGTATATTAATTTATATGATTAAATAAAGTAATCCTATATATATATATACATATATATACGTATATATATATATGTATATATACTATATATACGTATATATATATATATATATTATATGATAAATTCGAAATTATGACTAGTTGTGTATAGCGAATTTTAGTAATCATATAAAGAATAAGATCAAATAATCCAACGTGAGGGGCGAACACATCAGAAAAGTTTTCCCTGGCATATTTTACGTTGAAACGATCCCTTCTCCCGGCACAACGAAGGAGTTCGTATTGCGATCAAATCAGATTCCAACATTTTTAAAGAATGTTTTGGAATCCGCTCTATGAATATAGACAAACAACTCTATTGTATACTTTTTAGTACAACAAGAATTCTCAACAAAATACTGGGCAATAGCAGAGTTTAAATATTTGTTAGTATATGTATATGTGTATTTGTTAGTATATGTATATGTGTATATATGCATACATTCGTGTATGCATATATGCATATATATGTATATATTTGTACATGTGAGTATTTGTTTGTATACGTATATGTATGTACATATTAATATATGAATTAATAAAAAGTAGCGTTTCGTTTCTGTCTTAAAACCGTTGAATTTAGAAACGACGTTTTCGGTCTTTTCGAACGAAGAATTAGCCGTTGATTTACAAATGAGCATCATAGCGTTTCTCCTCATAACGTTTTATATCATTTGAATTCTTGTTCTCTCATGGAATAAATAATATCGTTAGAATTCAAAAGATTGGACAGTTAAAGACGCGTTTCTCATTTTTATTTACTGTTTAATTTTTAATTTTTCGTTCATATGTGTATATGTACTGTGTGCATGTGTGTATGTACGTACTTATATGTGTATATGTTTAAGACTAACGTGGCACCTTCTCATTAGGTATACCTCCTTCTCCTCCTCCTCCTCCTCCTCTTACTGCCTTCCTTTTCCATTCCTCTTTTTCCCGTGCATGTTCATACTTTCACTACACAGATGAAGACTGAAGGATCGGTCGAAAATTATATACATGTAAAAAACATTTTTAATTTTTATTCATAGTATTATCTTGTATTCCTGCACGACACCAATTGAAAACGAATAAAGAAAATTTATAAGCTTTTATACTCCTCGTTTTCTTTTTATACATTTCCATTCATTCATTCATATATATATATATATATATATATATAGTCCTGGTCAAAATCATAAGACTACTTAAGAAAGTAAGCGTTTACGTATAATATCGAATTTTTAATCAAACAAATGGTTGATACCATTGCCAAAAGGGAAAATATGATGGGAAAAAATGAAATCTGCTTAATTCGAAACCTTAACCCTGATCTAATAATTTTTTTTTTTAAACAAACATTTTCACCTGGTCAAAATGATAATACCACTTTAATAAAATCGGCTAGTTTTGAAAAAAAATAATATGAAAGCGTTCTATGTTACTAAAAGCAACTTGTTAGTGGATAAATAAATCTTACTAAATTATAAATGGCAAAAGGGAAACCATTAGCAGAAGTTGAGAGAGGAAGGATCTTGAGCTTAATAGGGGTGGACTCTCCCATAGATTCATTGCAAACGAAGTGAATCGTAGAAAAACGGTCATCACATTTTTTTTAAGAAATCCAGATCAATCTGGGCAGCAAAAGAGTCCAGGACGACAAAAAAAAATAATCCCATCACTGCATCACCGTATCAGAAAAATCAAAAAAAAAAACTCCAGTATGAGCTCAAGTCGATTGAAAAGCCAAATAACAGCAGAATATAGTCCTAAAACCATCATGTTACTTTTCTTCAAATAATATAGAATTGTTAGATCATCCAGCATGTTCTCCGGACCTCAATTCCATTGAAAATCTTTGGGGATGGATGCCAAAAGAAGTGTTCAAGGATGGAACCCAGTATGATACGATAAAGGAACTTTCTGATTCAGTTTTCAGTACATGAGATAAAATTCCTTCGCAATTGATAAAAAGCTTAGTCGCAAGAATGCCGAAGAGAATTTTTAAAGTAATTCGTAATAATGGAGGCTATAATTAATACTGAGACCCTTTTTTAGTAATTTATAATTGCCTTTTGTTAGATGAATTATCAGTGGTCTTATCATTTTGACCAGGTGAAAATATTCGTTTTTTATACAGTGGGAGTCAAAAAAGTTTGCAGACATATTTTTCTCAATTTCTTTATTAATTTTGCTGTATTTTTCATTTTTGACCCTGCCATCATTTGCTGGTGGTCCATCTGGTTCGGTCCATTACTACATTTTACGTTAAAAGCCAGAATTTAATAATAGTTTGACATTTTCCACTTCTCAGGTGATCCAAAAGTTTATGCAGGTAATCTTAATTTATTTATAATGGCTAAAGGAAAGATGTTGACAGATAGGGAGAAGAGTGAAATTGTTACATTTCCTGCTGCAAAGAAGTCTACATTGGAAATTTCGAAAATTTTGAAACGAGATCATTCAACTGTGAAACATTTCGTCATTGACAGCAAAGATGGTAGAAAAAAGCATAAAAGTATCAGACCAAAGGTGACTCCACAATGAGATATTAGAAAAATCAAGAGGAGTTTGCTAGCAAACCCACACAGCACAAGCAAAACTATTTTCGACCATGCAGGAGTGTCTGGCATTTCTAAAAGGACCCGAAATCGGATTTTGAAACAGATAGCCGACTAGAGAACACAGACAACATATCCTCCTTTGAGTAATATAAACTGTCAGAAGCGACTAGCATGGCCCACTAAATATTTTAAAATGTTCTCTAGACTGACGGGGCCAGAGCAACACTCGCCGGCCCCGACGATTGGGCAAAGGGATGGCTTCTTAAAGGCAATAGCCCACGCTTGCGATTGAGCCGTCAACAGGGTGATGATTTGAGATGGTATTATTGGAAGTGAGATTATTGGTTCTTTTCTTGTCCCTGACTGTGTCAAAATAAATTCTGTGAACTACTGCAAGTTTTTACAAATAAATTTATTGATCTGCTTGAATTCACAAAATGATGCTCTCAACCAGAATCTAATTATCCAACAAGACAATGCCCCAAGCCATGCTTCTCGGTTCACAAAAGCTTGGCTTCCAGACAAGGGGATCTCTGTGAACGTCTGATGGACTGGCCACCGCAGATCCCGGATTTGAACCCGATAGAGAACCTCTGGTCGATACTGAAGAGGAAGTTTTACGAAACAGGCATCAATTCCATAGTAAAAAAGACATTTGGGAGATAATCAAGAAGGTATCTTCTGAAATCACACCTCAGCAAGTGCATACATTAACATCCTCTGTTGATAGGAGGCTCATTGATTAGATTCAAAATGGAAGAAAGCGAATAAAGGATTAAATAGTTTCATAAATTAGTATTGTTCTGTTAATTGTTATTTGAGTAATAACTGTCGTTTTCTTGT
Source organism: Euprymna scolopes (assembly GCF_053919585.1). Classification (NCBI taxonomy): domain Eukaryota; kingdom Metazoa; phylum Mollusca; class Cephalopoda; order Sepiida; family Sepiolidae; genus Euprymna; species Euprymna scolopes. The sequence continues at coordinate 10,719,022 of NC_136491.1, read as the reverse complement.
AATATGTTATCAATGTATGGTACTATAATCATGATGACACAATTTTTTTGAATTATATCATGTTTAAAAATGCTATTTATTGCGGATAAATGAGTGCTTGCAGACTCTTTTGGACCATATTCCTTCCTGAAATCATTTAACGATCCATACCTCCTTCCCAGAATATGATTATTTGGTTTCCGTTTCTATGAATTTACTTCATATATTTGCATATCAAACAGTGAGTAACATAGTTATTATATTGGAAAATATTGAAGCATAAATTTATCAATTTATACAATTTGCAAACACTTTTGACCTTCCATCTCTCTCTCTCTCTCTCTCTCTCTCTATATATATATATATATATATATATATATATATATATATACACATATATATATATATATGTGTGTGTGGGGGGTGTATATATGTGTGTGTGTGTATATATATGTATGTGTGGGTGTGTGTCTTTGTAAAATACGTAGTACCACTAATATATGTTATTTAAACTGCAAAGGATTTTTCGGGGTTTCTCCTCGTAAAAACTTGCCAGGCTAATGTATAAGGTGATGGTACTACGATTTTTTTTTATCTATGCGCACTTTCGTCATATCGGGTTGGAATTTCATTATATCAGATTGAGTACAATTTGGGATGATATGTAGCACATTAATGTACAATGTCAAGTGGTTTTATTATACGGTGACTTGAGGAGTGTATGCGTAAATCTCTGCGCTTTTAGGGCGGTGGGCTTGTCGTGTAATGTCTGCTTAGTAAGCATAAACCAGCTTCACACGTGTTATGTCCACCACTTTTAATAGTAGTATTGATATTGTATATTTTGTGGTTTCATTATTTCTTGTTCTCTTTCGGTGGAGGAGAAATCCTTCACGACTGAGACAATTTTTATTTTTGTACCTTTTCTCCACGTTAAAAAACGGCCCTGGTGTCTAACTCTGTCCCGTGGGGAGGCATAGTAAATAGGTACATTATCCTTCCTGAAACAAATAAATAGTAATCATCAATATTATTTCTTTATACTTTTACTAATGCAGTGGACCATCTTTACTAGCATTACTTAATTATGTTTTGATTTCTTTTTCACTCAATGTCGTAAGGAAGAATTAAACTTGTCGTTATTAATATTAATCTTTTTTGTTTGTTTGTTTTGATAAATCAGTTAAAGTAACGTTACTCCTCTCTGTTCAGCTAGCTGTAAGTAAATATGAAGTATGATATAATGATTTAGTTACTATGTTTGTTTTTAACGTAATTTCTCCTCAACCAATTGTGCAAGCGAGTCTAGGAAAGAGAATATCTTATTTGAAAATATAATGGTTTTGTTTTTTCAGCGTGGCTTAAGAACAACATTATGAGAGTACAATATTACATTTAAAATAATTTGATCGGGTATACTAATTATATTTGTTCAGCTCAGTAAAACAAGGGATAACTGATTTGGGCGAAGGATAACGAATGGGTTATAGAGAAGGGTCGTAAAAGGAGAATAGAGACAGAGATAAAAATACAGAGACGGCTGCGGAGAAGCAGACATAGACATTTTAATATAAAGATATTACACACTTTGATCAATTTTATATGAACCCGAGCACGCAAGGTATCCTGCTACTAATATATATATATATATATATATATATATATATATATATATATATATATATATATATATATATATATATATATATACATAAGAGCAAATTGTTGATAAAACATGTTAAAAACACTTTGAAAAATAGTTAAAAACATATTTAACCTAGAAAAGGAAAAACTTAAGTAGTGGATAGTCATTAATCATCAGAGGGTAGGAATTAGCCAAATGCGGGATCGGATTTTGCATACAAAAGTATTTGATGAAACTGCAAGTAAGTCAAAGATCTTACTTGATAACAGAAATGAAGCAGAGGGAATAGGGTGAAGAAAAAAGGTTATTTCACGTGAATGGATAGTCTTGTGAAAAGTAAAGTATCTAATTTTTATTTTATTTTATATATATATATATACATATATATATATATTATATATATATTATATATATATATATATATATACTTTTTTATTACGTTTTAACTCCAAATAGAGAACAGTGTCACTTTGATGTGTGTGGGGGGGCCTACTATCAGGGACATGTTGCAGGAATATTATGTGGGGAATCAAGCATCAGAGCAGCAATATGTCACCAAAGTCAGTACAGTTTAAGAACCAGGAACCCAGAAAGGAATTTAAAATTCTAGTAATTTCATGAATAAACTATTAGAGTAGAACGCTTTCTTTCATCTAGGGATATCTGTTGTGTAGAGTGTTTCTTGTCGGGTTTAGTTGAGGTTATTTACGTCGAGGAGGTATAAGGACTCGTAGTTCATCTTAGCATCCACCATTAAAATCCTTGTAAAAAAGGCAGAGTGATGCAACATTTCGTTGATGGGACAGATGTAGAACCTTACATGACAGTTCAGATTGGCGACTCTCTTTTGATCACTATCAAATAGAGAGAGACTAGTGGTAGATGCATGAGCCGAAATGTGACAACAATACGTTATGCATGGGTGAATAGTAGCCTTGTAGATGTACAGAATACTTCCATGTTTAAGTAGTTTTCTGTCACGGTAGAGAGACCCTGCCATCTTCGCAGCAGACTTGGCAATGCTCTCGATGTATCTGTTCCAACTCATGTTCCCTGTCAGTCGAGGAGTTTGAACAAAGTACTTTCCGGTAATGTAGAGAGAATAAGAGAGAGAGAGAGAGACAGAGAGAGAGAGAGAGAGAGAGAGGGGGAGCGATATATTACGGTGAGACTAGGGAGTGTTCGCGTAAATATGTGTGTATACGTTTATATATTTGCTATATGAACAAGTCAGTGGAAATTATATCATTGTAGACGTGGAGAAAAAAATAAGTTTGTAAAGATCTGCATCCCTCCAAATATAAACGTTTAATGGATGGTTTTACTGATAGCATAGCATTAACTAAATATAACTTATTAGTCAGTGTATGTGTGTTAAAATGAACACAGATTAGAGAAGCGAACGCATACAATGAGAGTCACTGATACGGTCCTTGTAAGCACACGTGAGTCGCCTCCCTTCTTGTTTACTCGAAGTTGGGCAGCTCGCCCAGAATAACTTAGATGGCTTCAGCCTGTCTCATATTTCCTGTGACGTCATTTCCTGTCTTTTTAAAATGGGCAAAAATCCGTGCGGTTGACAGCGAAAGACACGGTAACATGACACTTACGAGGCAGCTTTAAAACATCGCCCGATTGCGAGCGACAGAAGAGCGGGAATAACTTTTGTGGTTATTTGATTCGCTTTGCAAGTTGATTCTTGCTGAATGGCGCTGTGCAAACTTCACCGTCAGCATTAATTGAAATGGACCTTGTTTATAGCGTTTGATTGAGAAAGAAATAAAGCAATGCGTGAAACGTTGACGACAGAAGGGGCATTAGAAAGAGAAACGAAAAATGGAGGAGATTTAGAGAGAAGGGATTTGAAAGTAAGAATATAACAGATGAGAGTGAAAGAGAGATGGCATCGAAGGAAACAAAAACGAAAAAAAAAGAGGTTACTAGGAACATGGGAAAGACACAGGAACGAAAAGATTAAAAGGGAAAGAAAACGACAATAAATAAACACAGTTGCAAAGAATGATATAAAACGTAACGGCGAGAAAACAAAAGAAAATATAGAAAAGCAAGGGTAAAGAAATGATAAATAATAGAGAAATGAAGAAAAACAGTTCAATTCAAAAAACGTCTAAAAAACAATGAAAAAGGAAGGAGTGGAAAAGACAAAGAAACAGATCATAGCGTATTTTTTACATGCGTAGATCTGTTATCGTTTCTTGTTGATTTTAATGTTTTCACGCATAATATAACTAAACAATAAATTTATTTAGTCTACCTTGAATACAAAACCACAATAATAATAATAATAATAATAATAATAATAATAATAATAATAATAATAATAATAATAAAAATAATAATAATGGGAAGAGCGACGAGATAACAATAGAAATGCCGAATGGCTGAAAGACAGAGAAGAAGAGTTAGAACAAATAGAAGGAACAGTGAATGAAATCAACAAGGAAACCTAAAGAAAACCCTAGGAAAAATAGCAAACTGGAGAGCACTAGGGCACGACGGGACACATGCATACTGGTTCAAAAAATTCACAACCTTACACGAAAGGCTAGCCCAAAACCTGAGAAGCTGTATACAGGATGCAACCGTACCAGACTGGATGATAAAAAACACAAACAGAAGGACACGGAGAAAGGAGCCGTCACTAGCAACTATAGGCCAATCACATGCTTACCAATTATGTGGAAGATACTGACAGCGCAACTGAGGGAACAAATCTACCACTCTCAGAATAACCATGGACTCATCCTCGAGAAGCAGAAAGGATGTCAAAAAGGAAAAAGAGGAACACATGACCTGTTATATATAGACCAAAAGATCATAAATGAGGTAAACTGGAGGATAAAGAATTTAGCCATGGCATGGATCGACTACAAAAAAGCGTACGACAGGATCCCCCAAGCATGGATAATAGAACGACTCAAAATGTGTAAAATACCAAGTGGGATCACCAATGTAATAGAAAATGCAATGAAAACATGGAGACTGGAATTGACAGCTGATGGACAACACATAACAGAAATTAACACACAAAGAGGAATATTTCAAGGAGACTCGCTATCACCACTACTGTTAATCATAGCCATGATGCCCTTGAACAGTATTCTGAGAAAGTGCCAAGCCGGATACAAGTTCTCCAATACACAGGAAAAAATGAACCACCTGATGTACATGGGCGATCTGAAACTATTTGCAAAGACCGAAAAAGAGTTAGAGATATTAATCAACACTATCAGATCCTCAGCAAAAATATCCAAATTGAATTTGGAATGAAGAAGTGCGCACAACTAGTTATAAGAAACTGGAAACGACAGACGGCATGGAACTACCCAACCAAACAGAAATGAGGGCACTAGGGGAACAAGACAAGCATAAATACTTGGGAATGCTGGAAGCGGACACCATCAGAGCAACAGAAATGAAAGAGAAAATACCTCAAGAGAACAAAAAAACTCCTGGAAACGAAATTATATAGCAGAAACCTAATAAAAGCTATAAATACATGGACAGTATCGCTAGTATGATACTCTGTGCCGTTTATAGGATGGACAAAAGAAGAACTGAGACAACTCGACCATAAAACCAGGAAACTCATGACTATGCATAATGCACTACACCCAAAGGACGATACTGACAGACTCTACGTGAAAATGAAAGACGGCGGGAGAGGACTGATCTATATAGAAGATTGTGTGAAGGATACGAAAAAAGAACTAGGAAAATACATAATGCAAAACACTGAAAGGATAATTATGGCGGCGAGAGATACCGAAAATACAACAAAGCAGAAAACAGAGAGACAAACGACAAAACAAGAAAAGAAAAATAGGAAAAAGAAACAACTCCACGGAAGATTCATAAACATGTCAAAAGATGAGAATAACGAAAACACCTGGACATGGATGCGAAAAGGACATATAAACCGTGAATCTGAATCTCTAATAACTGTAGCACAAGATAACTCGATAAGAACCAACCACATTAAAGCAAGGATCGATAAAACAAAAGAAAAAAAGCAAATGCAGGCTATGTGGACAGAGAGACGAAAAGATAAACCATATAGTAAGTGAATGCAGCAAACTGGCCCAAAAGGAATACAAAAACAGGCATGACCAAGTGGGGAGGGCGGTGCGCTGGAATTATGGAAACGACTGCATTTTGAGGGTACAGACAAATGGTACAAGCATAAACCCGCAACAGCACTCGAAAAGGAGAACCACAAAATCCTAGGGGCTATGGACATATAGACAGACAAACCCATCCAGGCAAGAAGACCGGATGTAATGATTAACAAGAAAGAAAAATTCTGTCAAATTGTAGACTTTGCTGTCCCAGCTGATCACAGGGTGAGTATGAAAGAAAAGGAGAAACGAAGCAAATGCACAGAGCTAGCAAGAGAGTTAAAACGGATTTGGATGATGAAGAAAATCAAAATAGTACCAATAATAGTAGGAGCACAAGGAACAACTCCGAAAAACTTCGTAAAGAAAGGCAGAAGTTCGAATCAAAGGAATAACTGCAAAAATACAACGCCTAACGATAAAGAAAACGGCTGAAATATTAAGGAAAATCCTAGAATGTGGGGAATAACACAAGACAATATAACAAAGAAGCGTTACAGGGAATGAAGAACGCCGAAAATGCATATCAACAAGTTCTACACCACCATCATGCATCCCTCCATTGTCTCATCATCGTTCCCCCCCCCAATAGAAAAGTTATTCCAAAGAACCGAGAAGGGTCAAGGAGGATGGAAATACCTCCGCTGGACAAGCGCGAAGAGAACTTGGATCGTGGGGAGGCTTAGTGCCACTCAAATTCCAGTATAAACCAATGCGCACTACCAGCGAGAAATCAATGGTATGAGGCTGTTGCGATGACGCAGATTTATCTGCAAGTGCTATCGAAGGAGGTGGAAAGAGCTGGACGTCTGAGGAGACTTGTTGTCACTCAGCTTCCAGAGAACACCACAGGTCTCCAAACCGATCGTTTGTTGACTTGTGTGAAAGCTCCATGTGAGCCAATAATAATAATACAAAAACTAAAGAAAATATAATGTTCTGGTATTTTTTGTTTATACAGAGCCCTGCGCATTTAAGACCTTACTTTTAGAACCAATAATGGCGAAAAGAGAAGCTTCCGTAAAGAAGTAAACTATTATATATATATATACTTTTTTTAATACATTTTAACCCTAAATAGGGCACAGTGCCACTTTGATGTTGGAGAGGGGGGCTACTATAAGGGACGTAAGTTGCCTGGATGCTATATGGGGAATCGATCAGCAGTGTAGCAATATGTCTTTTAACATTACACTTGAACATCTGCATGTCAGTACAGTTTAAGAAGCAGAAAACTAGAAGGGAATTTAAAGTCTAGTAGCTGCATGAATAAACTATTAGGGTAGAAAGCTTTCTTACACCTAGGGATATCCATTGTGTAGAGTGCTTCTTGTCTGGTTTAGTTTAATATAACTTGAACTTGAGGTCAAGATTTGTGATATATGTCATGCTTCAAAACACAAACTAAAATATAAGCGCTAATAATACAAATAATAAAAATAATAAAACTATTTTTAAAAATCAAGCGAAGGGGTAAACATTACCAATAGCGTTGGAAATTATTTTAATAGCGCGAAACTGTTTATGTTACTTTAAGTACGTATATAAGTGTTTGTTTTTATTTTGTTTTGTGTTTTTGCTAGGCTTGGTGCCCGGCGTTGTTGGCTGGGTGTTTGGAGGTGTGTGTTGAGCAAAAATAATAAATAAATAATAAATAAAATAAAGGTGGTGTAGGCACGCAGGCTTGAACCTGTACCGGGAAGAAGGAAAAGAATGTAAAAAAACGTGACGTCTTTACTGTTGCGTCCATCGCTAAACCAGAAATGAGGAATGGTTAAATTAAGGCTAGTCAATTGAAAAGTGGAGATGACTTTCAAAAATATCGGCGAAAGAGCGACCCCTCCCTGTAGAAAAGTGGCCAGTTGAGAGTGAAAGAATACATGTTATTAGCCGATTATTCGATATTAGTCGTCCGAAGAGTCGATATTTAAAACGACACTGATCGCGTGAGAATCCGTAGCCTCTGTCTAAAGCTTTAGGCATACATACACACACATACATACATACATACATACATACATACATTAAAACAGACGGGTAAGGTTTATATTATAGATAATAATATATTATTTATGAAAAAAAAATATGCGAATGGAAGAAGTATATTATCTAGTAAAATAATTTCTTAAATAATTGATATGAGTATATTTATTGTAGAGTGCTTAATATTAAAACAATTTAAAGCGAGAACGTGAACCCTTGGGTTTTACATTCAATAGCCTCATAATTCTCACTTACTATATTTCTTTCCAGTTCTCACATTTGGTGTCTAATATTTCTGGCAAAGGGGGAATGATTGCTGTTTTTTGGGATCGGAACCATCTATCCATCTAACGCTTATCGTTGGCTGTATTTTACTATGGAGTTTTTTTTTTCTTTTAGCTCCTTACATCAAGTAGCTTTATGTCTTGTCTGGAGTGATTTCCACGATAACAATTATGCATTTATTTTGGACGAATAAAAAGGCTTCTACATTTGTAAGATATTTTCACAACTGTCTGTGTTACTCACGTTATCAAAATGATTATTTCTAATTAAATGCCTTCCCCACAAGGGCAGAGTTAGACACAATGTCTGCTTTTAATGTGGAGAAAATCCAGCTCACCAAAAAGGGGTACTCTGGATAGGAACAAATATTAAAATTGTCTCCGTCATAAAGGAGTTCTCCTCCATTGACCGAGGGCAGAATATATGAAGTGCAGCATCAGAACAGATACTAAACTATGGTGTTGGCCCGAAGGCAATGAGTATTATATAAATATTCATTGTAAACCAAGATTTTATACCTTGGTGTCCAAAGTAGAAGATATACAATTATTTCTATTAATTGTACTATTGCACTATCTTTTAATATACAATGCAGAGGTGTCGTGTTGTACTTGTCATGTTTTCATTAGATCATTCTCAAAGGTATTACTTTTCACTCCTCTGTATACTGACAGACAATCAATCATAGTATATTTCGTTAATTATCATCCTCTCATCGTATGAATTCGAAAATGCCCCGGTTGACATTGGTTTCTCCAATATTATTTAAATAAAAAGTCTTCCTAGAAAGACATAGGGTATTTACGGGATAAACCACATGAAGTTTACCAGTATCCTGTTTTTTTTGTGGAACACCCAGAGTGTCAGTCCTTGTCGTTAAGCACTTGCCCAATAAACAAAGTGTTCCTAACAATTCCAAAGGATACGTATAAAATAAAAAAAAATGTATCATACTACGATTCAACTGTTCTGTCATCAGTTTGGGAAGATTTCCTATTGGAGGCAATTTTTATTTTTATATCAATCCAGTTTTCCCTATTTTGAAGAGCTTAGTTTTTCCTTTATTCAAAACAAGTATGCATCTAAATCTACCCACCTGCGGTAACAAATAAATAAAGGTTTTCACTCGTTATTCAAACGTGCATGGTTGCTCAATTGATGAATTTATCGCCATGAAATATCTATTCTGTTTTTACATTCTTTATTAAAATCGCTCCAGTAATCAATGCGTAAGAAACTATATTATATCCTAGTTTAAAGTGAAAAACTAGCCAATGGTAAGTGTAAAATAAATATATCTTGACCCATGAAGTCTTACACCTATGCCAGAAATGTGTGTATATAATATTAATTTACAATACAAAAACAAAAGCTAAATGGAGGCCATCTAGAACATATGATGTAAAACGGAGGAAAATAGCCTAAAGACCCTAGTGTTTTGATGTGATGTTTTGAATATAATAAACTAGTTATGACCAAAGTTTCATTTCATTCAGATAAAACACTAAGAAACGGGGCCTAATTAGAGTTGGGGCCTGTATAAGACAATAATGATTAATTACTAATAAACCATGTGGCATAAGAAAAGCTGCTTTGCGAACATATCTTTTTTTTTTTAATAAATTAGAAAATATTAAAAGTACTAAAGGATTATATACTGTCACCGTAATGCTTTCTACCAGAGTTGCTGGTATTTTTTTTCTTTGTCTCTGTCTTTTTGGTTCGTCATCGTCGCCCCCGTGCCACCAACGCGTCATTGATAATGTCGCCTCACGTGGGCGAACTGACGTTTGCTTCCCACGCAAAACCGAGCACCATGAAATTGGCTAATCTGTTTCAGACTGTTGTCGGACGCCTCGGCGCAAATAGCTAAAATCATGATCAAACTAGGCAGGTGTCAAAGGGTGCCGACGGATGGTGATTGGATGAAAGGGGAATATATGTAAAAGGCAGTGGCGGATCAAAGTCGGGGCGTACAACACAAAAGAAAGGAAAGTAAAGCTTCAGCAGATATGGGGAGCGTGTAAAATGTACGTTCAATAAAAGAATCATAAAAAAATGTTAATAATATGAAATACTTGACTGGTTCTATCATGTTTTACTCATGTGAATACGTTGCTATGATGAACAATAAAATTACTCTCTCTTTTTACTGTGGGAAGTTTGCCATTTCAGTTCCTTCCTTGCTTCTCTTTCGTTCAAGTGTACCACCATGCAAAAAATCCATTTAGAATTCCTTTTACTCTTTCTATCAAAATCCAGAAATTGAACTGTAATGTAGAAAAAGAAGTATTTATATCTAACCATCGATTAATATTTCACCCTTTATGAATATGGCCTATATCACAGAAACCACTTACGCTTTATTGACAATATTCGCGTTTGGAGCAACAAGTTAAATCTTGAAAAAGGTTGACTATAAATTCTTACTTGTATTTGGGGGGGGGTATTTAAACTATCGTTCTAATTTGGAGTTTTATTCTCGCAGTGCATCGGACGATGCAACCACTGACCTTCTTCGTATATATTTTGTCGAACTCGTGTAGGTTTATGTCGGACTCTGGAATTTTTATTTAAATTCTAACGGAAAACTTTATTTAATCCACATGGCTAGGTATAAGTGTTGAATAATTCGCAATTGTTTTCTTAGTACTGCCTTTACTGAGGATTGAACTTTCAAGCTTTAGCATGTTACGCAGGATAGTATTTTACTTAGTGCCTTATCCGTTCCGTTACGACGTGCAATTGATAGAGTGCGATGGTTACATTTAATTGTCAATGTATTATCTTTCTATAATTATGAGAAATATTAATGATATATGGAAATGGGTTATGTTTGTAGTAATTTCAATTTTTATTGCACTCCAAAATTAGAATTATTTATTTTAAACTTTGACGTATTAATGGGCTACAAGTTATCAGTATATACGCTATTATAATTAGTAGTATCATTTCCCTTGTTTTTTTTTATTTCTCATAATAAAGAATAATAGAAATAGTATTAGTATAATCAGAAATAGTAACATAAACAGCAGTAGTTATAGTAATTGTTAGTAGTGTTTTACTTTTGATCTCAAAAGTCATTAATCATTTCTCGATAAAATGTGTAATTTTGCTAAACGCTCTTTATTATCAGTATTATTACTTTTATTTTCACTTGTAGTTGTAATATTTCCAGCGGTAGACTATAGTTATGCAATTATAATGTCTAGTCGCAGTTCATTAGCATTAGTATTATTTAGATGGGGGAGATGAAAGTGTTCATCTCAGCGTGACATTTGAACGCTTATTTCTGATCGACCAAATGTTATTCAATTCTGTCGATTAGTTTTGGAGGCTATTTAAGCAAAAGTCAAATGCAGTAACACAACAATATATCCAAGTGGCCAAGTATAAAATCACTTGTCAATTATAAAATGTGCACTGCGGCTGTGACAATGTGTAAGATGTCGGAAATATGCATAGTAAGTTATTTAATTGTGTGTTATTGGATATGATGAAGAAATATTGATAGAGGAATTCATATAAAATAGGATAATACTCAAGATCATCAAAAACGGATGACCTAGACATAAAAAAGCAATATTACTTTATTAATGCATACGTGTACCGTTTATGATTTTGAGATTATAAAGGCTTATATTGTAGACGCATGGGCACATATTTATGGTAACTTACCTATAGAGAGCCGTCGATAGATAGTTTCATCAGAGATTAATCATGTGCCTTTAAAGTACGTATTGCGCAATGTTAAAATAAATACCGAAAATCTATAACAATATATTATATCATCTAATAATAGTATACGTGTATATACGTGAAGAAATACAATTTATACACATAGTATATTGACATTTTATATATACATATGCAAATATACATATGCATATATATATATAATATTTACATATATGTATATACACGTTTCTATGTATACGTTTATATATATATATATATATATATATATATACATACATACGTTTTATTTTTATTACCGTATCTTTCCAAGTTACATTATTGTTTCGACTACACGGCCGTTTTTTGCCCGTCTGTAGCGTCCTCAGACTTTTACAGAACTGTTCGTTATTTTGGGATGAAAGAGTGGAAGAGTGAATGGGGTCAGGGGGCGGTTGCGAGGAGGGCGGAAGAGGAACAAAGGAAGGGAACAAGGAGGGAAGTCGGGGCGTTTGGTATGTCGATAATATTTTAGTTTTGGGGTTTAAGGAACTTGTGGGGGAGGGTCTGGGAAGTTCATTTCTGGTGTGGCTGGGGGCATAGAGATACATGAGGGGAAGGGGAATATGCGGGGGTGGGAGGAGGGGGTTACTTTAAAATTCGAGTCTTAGTGTTAAAGTTTTTAGCGTCTTGTTGGTGAGGAGATTTCTTGGTAAGTATGTCTTGAGCTGTTGGTAAGTATGTCTTAACAGAAAGATACGGTAATAAAAAATAAAACGCATATTTGCTCTACAACACTATTGAGCACTTTCTTCAGTTTTT
>NC_136491.1:10676494-10701494 GCF_053919585.1 Euprymna scolopes | reverse complement strand
TAAATGGATAGTCTTATTTGGACTATCCATTTATCTAGTGTTTCCGTTTCAGATTTAATGTTTTTAACTCATTTCAAAGTGTTTCTTAACATATTTTATTAACTGTTTGCTCATATTATAAGCTCTATTTCCTATTTGGTATTATCGAGCTTTTATATCTGGCTGAGATAATTTTATAAATATTAATTCTTTAATATTTATAATTCACTGTAATTTTACCATCTTGGATCATTTTAGTAAATTCAATTGTAATTTTCATTATATATATATATATATATATATATATATATATATATATATATAGCTACTTTGGACTTGACGGTCTGACCATACAACACTCTCGCGTCCTTTATTACTCTTTTAGAGCGGTCGTTAGCAATCCTGATGGCGGTTTTATCTTCAGTACATTGCTTACGTCGAAAGCAATGAAAATAGTGATTTCTGCGCGCAATGGCAGCAGCAAATTCTGGAAAGAACCGCGACTTTCTTTTAGGTTTTTGCTGGAACATTTTGGAGGGTATGCAGCTGTCTATACCTAAAGTAAACAAATTTGCTCTCGATAGTATGGAAGAGATATTCTTTTAAAACATGTAACTGATATAAATGTACGAATGTTATCCCAGTCAGCCATATTGTATTGATGTACAGTACGATAGAGAGGTATGTGGGAGGATTTGTACATTTTGTTCTTATCTTAACGGAGATAACAGAGGGATCGGAAGATCCCACTGGGAACATAACGGAAGACAGACATAGCTCAGGGCAAGTTGTGAGAAAAAGTCATTCATCCCAAAACGAACAAAATTGCATGAAATTACTGTCATATATCATACAGCTCTATGACATGAAATCATCTCACTGCCTCCGTTTTTCAATGTTTTATACACGTTGAATGCTAACGGCATTTTTCGTTCTAAAAAGAACCCGCTCCAGAAGATAAAAACCAAGTACGCCCAAGGATGGAGTACTGCTGCCATATCTGGGCAGGAGCTGCTAAAAACGCCTATCCTGCCTTGACAGAGTACAAAATAGACTTCGTGGCTTAGCGGGGGATGCCCTTTTCTCTTCCCAGCAACTTCTCTCTCACAGAAGAGACCTTGCAAGCCTATCTTTATCTTATCGTTATTTACATGGCAGGTGCTCGTCTGAACTCCAATCTCTGGTTCCCCTTCGCCAATCTTTAAAAAAAAAACACCCATCTTGCTGAATCCACTGTCAAAAACTTTCCCCATTCTTTATCTATGCCTAAATCAAAACGTAGATTCCATGAACAAAGCTTTTTTCCTAGAACTGCACGCCTGTGAAACTCTGTTCCGTCTGCCTGCTTCCCTCCTGACTACAACTTGGATGTCTTCAAGTCCAACGTAAACAAATTCCTGATGATCCGCCCCCTTAAGTAGACACTCTAAAATATCCACACTAATATACTGTACTTAAAATAACCCTTCCAGGAGTGGCTTCCGGATCTTGATAAGTGGTGACCACCTTGTAAAAAAAAAATAACCATCATTTACATATCGCAAACAACTCAAGAATACCGTCAAATGTTGTACTTGTATTTTATTATCTTAATATTAATCAGTTTGAAGAAGTTTTGAAAAATAATGGAAAGTATAATTTGGTGTGCACACTTGGCTGGAACAATATTTTTATCATTTTCACCATTTGTATATATATATATATATATATATATATATATATATATATACATATATATATATATATATATGTATATTTTGTATATATAATCTATTTGTATATACATTATTATTATTACTATCATTATTATTTACTATAATAATTATTAAATTACCATATGTGTGTATGTATGTGCAATGATGTATACATGTATTATTATTATTATTTATTTATTATTTATTTATTATTTATTATTAAAACATTGGACTATTTCTTTGTAATTAAGCCGTGCTGTAGACAGGTGATTCCTAAAAACATGCATAACCATGGATAAATTTGATACAAGTAAAAAAAATATTTAATATATATTTGATTAAAATATATTTAAATGTTTAAGAAATACAAAATAAATAATGATAACAACAAATAATACGTCGCAAGTAAGGATGAGAAGCGGGCAGAAATACCACGACATCGCTAATATAAAAAGAAAGAAATCAACCATCAAGCTTATATATATATATGTAAATGAGTGTATACATACATACATACGTATATATATATATATATATCTCTAGAGAGAGAGAATTAGAGATAGACATAGAAAGAGAGAGAGAGGGGGGAGGGTAAGACCACAGCAAGACTTTAACTGGTAACTTCTTAGAGAACCGTATCTCCCATTTGACTATATTCAGTCTGTGGTATTTAACTCTTTGTTTCATACTCCAGCTTTTTTATGGTTGCATATATTAAAACGGTATGTATTGTATGATGTCGTTGACTCAGGTAATAAAATTGTCTTCTGCTTTATAATTGTGTAAACATCGAATCTGGATATTTAGTTATTGAATAACATCAGACGCTAAATCGTCTCGATGGCAAGCGACGCCAGCTGACTTAGAAGGCAACTAGATAAGTTCCAGTCAGTACTGTACTAAACGCTCTATTTTATGATGGGTTACCAGCCAATAAGTGTAATTATGAGGCACCGCAGAGGTCGAAATTTCAGACGACGTCATTTAATTATGCCTACGCCTATAGCATGTGATCTTATTTGAATAAGAAAAATCACATTATTCAACGTGAGAAGTTATTGACTTGATGTATGCTGGTTTAAAATTACTCACTTTCCCTGACGTTACTGTCATTATCTTAAATTTCAAATCTATATAAATAGCAATGACAAATTTTCGACGTTTTAATATTTCGGTATCATATCTTTCTTTTTATGAAAAGCGCATCTGTTATTATTAATTTAAATTATTAATTGAAACTACACTTATAAACCATAAAACTCCTCTGGTTTTGTTTCTATACGAACCAGTGGAAATTGTATCCAAGATATAGATTAGCCGAATAATTTCTGCATGATGAGAATTCTTACATAATAACTAAGCTGCATCAACACGATATTACACACCCTAACTTTACAATTTTCTTAGTGTTTTAAACCGATTTTGTGAGTAAAATATTCAATAGGCTTATAAGCCTTAAATCGCTCAACCGACAGCGATTGCTTCTTATCCTGCTAGTAAACAACTGCCTCAGAAAAAAATCTTAAAATTACTTATAAAAGAAAACTTTAATCTCCTTATATAACACCTCTAGGTTAGCATTTCAGTCTATAATTTTACGCAGGTTTAAAGTAGTCTGTTTTATCATAATCGTTTAATAGTGTGTGGAATATATGGTTAGAAAAAAAACGTACCAGACGTATCTGCATTACCCTTTGGGAAAGAAGAAGGAAAGGATGGCTAGCTCATTTATACACACGAAGGGCATCTTGGGAAGGCAGGGCATGATGGGAGAAGCTATTTTTTCCTGTCTCTTCCTTTTTTCTATATAAAATGATATAAAAGCTGTGAAAAATTCCCTGGAGGTGGAGAAAAGAAAAGAGTCGTAAAGATCTTCTCTTAAAAAGTATTTCTTGTTGCTGACGGTCAGATTATGCGGTGTGACATTGGTGGCCAGAGACCAGGTGTGGTCGATTGGAAAAGAAGAGGGCAGAAACGTGCTGTTGTCGAGCGAGTGACTCACTCCTTCCCGAACCCCAGGTCCGAATCCTGAGTGTAACGCTAGAAGCAATTCAGGCTTGTCAAGCAGTTTAACATGTCTGACTGGAGACTGAACACTCAGATGTCGAGGACCTTCACTGGGGAGGGTGACCTAATTAAATGGCTGAAAAAACTAAACCTGGTTGCAAGGTTGCAAAAAATCGAAGAAGTGGTCACCCTGCTGCAGCTATGCTAAGAGGGGGAAGCCCTAACAATTTACCATCAGATGCGTGATGAAGATGAGGGAAATCTTTCCTCAATGGAGAAAAGACTGAGGTTTGCTTTCGCTGAGAGTCCATTTGAAGCACTCGGCAAGCTTGCAAGTTTGAGGTGGACTGGCCAGTCTGTTGACGTCTTGGCTGCGGAGATCAGGAGACTGGCATGATTGGCTTGTTACGTGGGGAGGAGCCTGGAGATGACGGTAAAGCTATACCTAGTGAACGGCTTCCCAGAAGAAATCTCCGCGAACATGCTGAGAATCACTGAGATAAATACGATGGAAGTGGACGATCTCTTGGTCAACGCCAGAGTCCTAGTCAAGAATGGCAAAGGCCTAATCGTGGCTGCAGTTGTGAATGGAAATAAGTGCACTAGGCCCCACTTGAATGACGAGAGACAGGCAGCGAGGCAACCGGAGGGGAGACCTGCCATCAAGTGCTTCCGGTGCCAGGGTTCACATCTGCTCAAGGACTGCAAAGAGCCGAGACCTGGGGTCACCTGCTACCTATGTGGACGAGTGGAGAACATTAGCCGCTATTGCGTTGCTTCATGGGACCAGGGAAACGAGTGAAGGGGAGCAATTGCGTCAGTGGTTCCCCCTTCTATGTGGAAATGGCGCTCAATGAAAAGTTGCCTCATTTACTGGTAGTAGTCAATGGGAAGGGAACCATGACCCTTGTTGATATAGGCTGCACCACGACGTTGGAAGCGAAGAATGTCGCTAGATCATGAAGCGGAGCCAGGAGTATTAAGACCGTGGATGGCAGGGAGGTGAAACGCTTAGGAGAGACAAAAGTGGAAATACTGGTGCAAGGTGTGCCTATTGGACTACGAGCCCTGGTATTTGATCGTCTGTTTGGTGATGCTGATGTGGATTTAGGTGTAAATGCCATCAACCAACTTGGGGTCGTTACGTTGAGAGGGGGCCAAGTAACTTTCAGACGCCTCGGCGCAGTAGGAATAGTAGGAGTGGAAGGTGATAGAAACATCAGAACGCAAAAACCGGAGGATTGCTACATCGAGGACGAGGATGTCCTGGCGAGGTTCGATAGTGAGAGGTGGACGGTTGAATGGAAAGGAATCTTGGGGCCTCAGGAACTACGAAACAAAGTAATCTGCTATGAGAAAACACTGCGAGGAGAAATAAGAAAAGGATTCGAGGAAGAAGTGGAGAGGTGGATAGAGGAGGGAATTCTGAAACCGTGAACAGATGAAGAAAAAGGAGTGCTATCATTACTGGCGGTTGTTCAACCCACAAAGTAAGACAGGTACTGGATTTCAGAGAATTAAATAGATACCTAGCCTACCACACTTGAAAGGGGATTGAAGTGTGCGCAGAGGTTATGAAGAAATGGAGGAGGATAGATGTGGTGTAAATGAAGAAAAAGAAACAAGAACGACCGACCGCGTTTTTTTGTGGCTTACCTCGTGTTCATAATGAAGAAGAAAGAAACAAAAATGGCTGCCCTGTTTCTTTATATGCCTACAGAGTGACCACGAGGTATGCAAATGAGATGCTCCTGATTGGAGATAAAAGAGAAGTGATTTGGGGAAGGAAGGCATTCTGAAGTTAGATTGCGAGCAGAGAAGTTGTATTTGTAGAAGAGAAAAGTCGGATTCGGAGAGAGAAAAGCTAAAGTTGCACAAGTTCGTTTTGGAGTGGAGAGAAGACGCGTCAAGTGGTAACCAGAAAATGAAAGTTCGGACAGCAGTGTCACGCAAGCGACAAGCTATTTCGGCGCATCAAGCAAATTAACATGGCTGAGTGGAGACTGAGCACTCAGATGGTGAGACCCTTTACTGGGGAGGGTGACCTGATTAAGTGGCTTGAGAAATTAAAAATGGTGGCGAAGCTGCAAAAGATAGAAAATGTGGTCACCCTGCTGCCGCTATACTTAGAGGGGGAAGCCCTCACGATTTACCAGCAGATGCGAGATGAAGACAAGTAAGACCTTGCCTTAGTGGAGCAAAGGCTGAAATTGGCCTTCGCTGAGGGCCCATTTGAAGCACTTGGCAAGCCATCAAGTTTGAGGTGGGCCGGCGAGTCCCTTGACGTCTTTGCGGCAGAGATCAGGAGACTGGCAGGGTTGGCTGGTTACGTGGGGAGGAGCCTGGAGATGACGGTAAAGCTGTACCTAGTGAACGGCTTCCCAGAGGAAATCTCTGCGAACATGCAGAGAATCACGGGGATCTATTCTATGGAAGTGGACGATCTCTTGGTCCACGCCAGAGTCCTAGTGAAAAATGTTAAAAGGCCAATCGTGGCTGCAGCTGTGAGTGGAAATATGTGCATGAGGCCTCACTTGAATGAGAGGCAGCCGGCGAGGCAACAAGATGGGAGACCTGCCATCAAGTGTTTCCGGTGCCAGGGTCTTCATCTGATCAAGGACTGCAAAGAGCCGAGACCGGGGATCACGTGCTACCGATGTGGAAAAGTGGGGCATATTAGCCGCTATTGTGTGGCTGCACGGGACCAGGGAAACGAGTGAAGGGGAGCTATTGCGCCAGTGGTTACCCCTTCTGTGTGGAAATGGCGCATGATGGAACATTGCCTCGGTTACCGGTGGTAGTCAATGGGAAGAGAGCCATAGCCCTTGTCGACACAGGCTGCACTACAACGTTGTTAGCGAGGAATGTCGCGAGGTCATGGAGCGGAACCAGGATTATTAGGACCGTGGATGGCAGGGATATGAAATGCCTAGGAGAGACGACAGCGGAAGTAATGGTGCAAGGGGTGCCCATTGGACTGCAAGCCTTAGTGTTGAACCATCTGGTCGGTGGTGTCGACGTGATTATAGGTATGAGTGCAATTAACCGACTGGGGGGCGCTACGTTAAGAGGGGGCCAAGTGACGTTTGGACGTCTCGGCGCAGTGGGGATGGCAGGAGTGGAAGGTGATAGAACCGTCAGAACCCCAACACCGGAGGTTTGCTGCATTGAGGACAAAGATTTCCTGGCGAAGTTTGATAGTGTGAGGTGGACGGGGGTATGGAAATGGATCTCCGCGCCCCCAGAACTACAGAATAAGGTGGGCTGCTACGAAAACACCCTGCGAGGAGAAATAAGAAAAGGATTCGAGGAAGAAGTGGAGAGGTGGATAAAAGAAGAAATTCTGAAACTGTGGGCAGGGGAAGAAAAAGGGGTGTTGCCACTACTGGCGGTTGTTCAGCCTACCAAAAACAAGATTAGGCCCTTGCTGGATTTTAGGGAATTGAACAGACACGTAGCCTGCCACACTGGAACGGGGATAGACGTATGTGAGGAGGTCATGAGGAAATGGAGAAGAATGGGGCGGGCCACTAAGATTGTCGATCTGAAATCGGCATATCTGCAGATCCATGTAGATGAAAAACTCTGGCAGTACCAACTGGTCCGGTACAAGGGGCGGATGTATTGTCTGACGAGGTTAGGCTTTGGGCTGAGTTCAGCCCCCCCAAATTATGACTGCCGTGCTGAAGACAGTGCTGAGCAAAGACTGTACAGTGGAGTATGCCACTAGTTCGTACATTGACGACATCCTGGTGGAGGAGGCAGAGGTGACAGCAGAGAAAGTAAGAAGCCATGTCGAGAGGTATGGGTTAACTGCAAAACCGACGGAGGCCGTAGATTGAGGAGCGGTGCTGGGGTTGAAACTAAGGCGAGATGGAAAAGAAAGCCTTGTCTTCGAACGAGGGAATGCAATACCCGAAGTCGGATCTGAGCTGACGAGGCGAGAACTCTTCTCAGTCTGCGGGAGGCTGGTCGGACACGATCCTATCGCTGGCTGGCTCAGGATAGCATGCAGCTTTATTAAACGACAAACAGGCATTGATGGCTGGGAGGGCCGTGTGACGAAGGAGGTCATGAACATGCTGCAAGAAGTCATTGCGAGAGTGAGGAATGAGGACCCAGTGAAAGGGAAATGGTATGTCAGCGGCGAAGACGCGGGTGTGGTTTGGTGCTATGCCAGTAACCTGGCGTTGGGCGTCGTACTAGAGATAGGAGGTGTAACTGTGGAGGATGCGGCGTGGCTAAGAAAAAACAACGACTTCTCCCATATCAACGTAGCAGAACTAGATACCGCTATAAAGGAATCAATCTGGCCCTGAAATGGGGATTGAAACTAATTGAAGTCAAAACCGATTCGGTAACGGTAGCGTCGTGGATTCGGTCTGCAGTAACTGGCGATAAGAGAGTTAAGACCAGGGGTGCTGCGGAAATGCTGATCAAGCGCAGACTCGGAGCGCTCACCGACCTGATAGCGGAATTCCAGTTGAGAGTATCTGTTGTGTTGGTCCCGTCAGAAAAAAAAACAAGGCGGATTCGATGACACGCGTGAAGAAGGCCTGGCTGCAGGAGGGAAAGGAGGTCTCCTCGGTATGCTGTGCAGGGGAAGAAAAAGAGTCACACGAAATGCACCACTTTGGTCGAGAACGAACGTTATTCCTAGCCAGAGAGGTTTACCCGGAGACCACCGAGGAGGAGGTTAGGGAGGTGGTGGAGAACTGTCGAGTGTGCCAATCAATTGACCCTGGACCGTCCAGACACGAAGCAGGAGAGCTACACGTTGCGGAGGACTGGAAGCGATTGGGCATTGATGTGACACACTATCGCCACAAATTGTATCTGTCGATAGTCGACTGTGGACCGGGAAGGTTTGCCATCTGGAGAGAGATCAGTGCAGAGGGTGCATGGGCGATCGGAGGGGTCATCGAGGAGATATTTTTGGAGAGAGGGCCGGTTGAGGAACTCTTAATGGACAATGGCCCCGCTTTCCGATCAGAAGCCTTTAAAGGGGTGTGCGATAAGTGGGGAGTAAGGCAATTTTTCAGAGCAGCGTATCGGCCGAGTGGCAACGGAATAGTGGAGAGGAATCATCGCACCATTAAAGCCGCTGCGTAAAAAAGCAAGGTATCACCCATAGAGGCGGTGTTTTGGTATAACATCTCGCCGAAGACCAAACAAGATGAGACAACTGTGCCTCCTTCATAGGGCCGTTTTCACATATAAGTGGCGGCATCCGTGCAACAAAACAGCAGGAATTGAGAGTGAAGAAGCCCCTTTCAAAGTAGGTGAAGAGGTGTGGGTGAAACCCCCCAATGCGCAGTGTACCACTCGTTGGAAAAGAGGGGTCGTAACAGGATTGCAGTCGAAGTACAATGTGATGGTGAATGGCGTTACCCGGCATATCTCAGACCTGCGTCGTGTGACATTGCCGGTATGCAGTGAGGGCAGTGAAGAAGAGGAAATCGAGGGCCACCGAGAAGCAAATGATGCTGCGCGACCTGACTTAGGCCCGCGTTGTAGTGAACCTGAAAACGTAAACCCCCGAGAAGTTGTCCCCCAAAGGCCTCGACGAGAGAGGAGGCGGCCTGTTTGGATGGAGGATTACGAAGTATCCTATTGATCTCGAAGATCAGGGGGGCGTGTGGTGTAAATGAAGAAAAAAGAAACAAGAATGACCGACCGCGTTTTTGTGTGGCTTACCTCGTGTTCATAATGAAGAAGAAAGAAACAAAAATGGCTGCCCTGTTTCTTTATATGCCTACAGAGTGACCACGAGGTATGCAAATGAGATGCTCCTGATTGGAGATAAAAGAGGAGTGATTTGGGGAAGGAAGGCATTCTGAAATTAGATTGCGAGCAGAGAAGTTGTATTTGTAGAAGAGAAAAGTCGGATTCGGGGAGAGAAAAGCTAAAGTTGCAGAAGTTCGTTTTGGAGTGGAGAGAAGACGCGTCAAGTAGTAACCAGAAAATGAAAGTTCGGACAGCAGTGTCACGCAAGCGGGCCACTAAGATTGTCGACCTGAAGTCGGCTTATCTCCAGATCCATGTAGATGAAAAACTCTGGCAACATCAATTAATCCGATAAAGAGGAAGATGTATTGCCTGATGAGGTTAGGCTTAGGCTGAGCTCAGGCCCCAAAATTATGACTGTCGTGCTGATGACGGTGCTGAGTAAAGACTGTACAGTGGATAAGGTCACTAGTCCGTACATTGACAACATTCTCGTGGAGAAAGCAGAGGTGACAGCGGAGAAAGTAAGAGGCCATGTCGCGAGGTTGACTGCAAAACCGGCGGAGTCCCTGGATTGAGGAGAGGCGTTCAGGTTGAAACTATGCTGAGATGGCAAAGAAAGCATTGTCTTTAGACGAGGGAATGCAATACTCGAAATCGGAACCGACCTCAAAAAACGAGAACTCTTCTCGGTCTGCGGGAGACTGGTGGGACACTATCAAATCGCCGGCTGGCTAAGGATAGCGTGTAGCTTTATTAAACGACAAACGCCCACTGATGCCTGGAGTAGCTGTGTGACGAATGCGGTCACGAACATGCTATAAGAAATCATCGCAAGAGTGACGAAAGAAGACCCAGTAAAGGGAGAATGGTACGTCAGCGGCGGAGACGTGGGAGTGATTTGATGCGATGCCAGCAGCCTGGCATTGGGCGCCGTATTAGAGGTGGGAGGTTTAACTGTGGAAGATGCGGCGTGGCTAAGAAAGAAAAACGATTATTCCCATATCAACGTAGCCGAACTGGAGGCCGCTACGAAAGGAATCAATCTGGCCCTAAAGTGGGACTTGAAAACAATTGAAAGTCCGATTCGGCAACGGTAGTTACATGGATTAGGTCGGCAGTGACTGGCGATAAGAGAGTTAGGACCAGAGGTGCTGCAGAAATGCTGATCAAGCGCAGGCTCGGAGCATTCGCATATTTGATAACGGAATTCCAGTTGAGGGTATCTGTAGTGCTGGTCCCACCAGAAAAGAACAAGGCGGATTCGATGACACGGATAAAGAAGTCCTGTTTGCAAGAGGAAAAGGAGGTTTCCCCGGTATATTGTGCAGGGGAGGAAGTTAATAAGTTACATGAAATGCACCAGTTTGGTCGAGAACGGACGTTATCCCTGGCAAGAGAGGTTTACCCATAAACCACTGAGTAGGAGGCCAGGGAGGTAGTGGAGCACTGTCAGGAGTGCCAATCGATAGACCCCGGACAGTCCAGACACGAAGCAGCGGATGGCGGCGGATTGGAAACGATTGACCCATTATCGTCATAAGCTGTGTCTGTCGATGGTCGACTGTGGACTGGAGAAGTTTGCATATGGAGTGAGATCAGGGCAGAGGGTGCATGGGCGATCGAAGGGGTCATCGAAGAAATATTTTTTGAAGAGAGGGCCGGTTGATGAACTTTTAATTGACAATGGCCCCGCTTTCCGCTCAGAAGCCTTTATAGAGGTGTATGATAAATGGGGAAAACGGCAATTGTTTAGGGCAGCGTATCGGCCGAGTGGCAATGGGATAGTGGGGAGGAATCATCGCGCCATCAAGGCTGGTGCGGAAAAAAGCAACATTTCACCCATGGAGGCGGTGTTTTGGTACAACATCTCACCGAAAATTAGACAAGATGAGACAACTGTGTCTCATAGCCCAATCTCTGAATGTAAGAGGCGGCATCCGTGCAACAAAACGGTAGGAATCTAGGGTGAATAATATACCATTCAAGTGGGTGAGGAGGTGTGGGTGAAGCCCCGAATACAAAATGTACCACTCGCTGGGGGATTTTGGTTTCATAAATTTAACTTCATTTTCTAATCTGGGCTTCCATTGTCAATCCGTGCCAAATAGCACTATATTTGCTTGTGCAGTCATTTATATTTATTGGATATAAAGCATGTTACAGCTGATTGAGTAGCGATATTTAACACAATCCATCGTCCCGCATTGCATAGTAGCCGCGTCTAGCAGGACGTAAAATCTGGATATGAAGTGTATCGAACATTCTCCTTCTCTTTGACAAAACCTAAACGTATTGCCATTGATGAAACCACTCAAAACGTAAGTAATCGAACCTTGATATTGGACAACCATCTTGGACTGAGTGTCTCCGCTTAAAACACAGAGATTTCAATCGCTTCCAAAACGTTTAGGTGTATTTCAAAGATATCTTAAAAGTAACTCTTGCTGCTTAATAATTATGTTATAATAAGTTTTAAAAGTAAAAGTTTTATGAGTCACACTCATAAATATGCATTTTGTTGTTGCCAATTAGGGCATCAGGGTTTATCTGTATTAGTTTATGCTGCCCATTCATGCGATGATGCGCATGCGTGAATCAAATTCGCTTGTAATTATCGGCAAAACAAAATGGACGAAAGCCAAATTTAGTGATCGAATGACGTTATCGGTTACTATTGGGTGGAATGAAATCACCTGCAGAATAACAGATTCTGTTCTGATAAGGATTTGTTTTTTTCTGTTTATTTTATTCCAGATTAGATCTGTTTTTTTAGATCGTAGTTTTATGATTAGTTATTTAGACTTTGTGCAATCGAACGACGTAACATTTTCTGATTTCATGTTATGTGGGCGAGTTATAATTTCCATAGTCAACAACAGGTGGCTTTTTAATAATTATTCCACATTTATTTATTTTCCATTAAACGATGCGAACTGTGAAAACTATATCGTTTATATATATATATATATATATATATATATATATATATATATATATATATATATATATATATATTAAGGCAATTATGAAGGGAAGACGTATTCCTTCGGAATTCATTATATATTAAAAAAAGACCGACGAGAAAAGGAAAATGGATAGCGACTAAAAAATAAAAGTAAGGAAATAAAGAAAAAAATGAGTCAATTGGCATGTTTCGCCCTCACTCATCAAAATTGGAACGGAGGGATTTATTTTTAGTAATTGGTTTTCCTTAATAATAAAATCTAAAAATGAGACGGGAGCAAGAGCAATCGTATGCGATGAATTTTTAGAGGCTGATCGCGTTCAAACCCAACAAGCAGTCCTTTTGCTTACAAAGGGAAAGCTTCCTAAGGCGAACGTGAACAGTTTCCAAGAATTTTAGATGATATACGGAGTGAGCTCGACTCAATACGGAGAAAGAGCCGATGCTGAATTCGTTGCAAAATCCCGGTATTTAATAAAGTGTTCCGTTATAGCGGATCACTACGTGTTGTTTACAGCGTCGGTAGGTAGGAATGTTTCATTCCTGATTTTGCTCGGTACATGTTGTTGTATGCGACTTTCCAATTTTAAAGACGTTCGACCTATGTAGTCGGCAGCGCAACCACATTTAAATCAATAAATAACATTACTAGTATGATGAAGGTGTAGAACATATTTTTTATTGGAAGCCATTAATGGTTTTGTATTATACACAACACGAACATTTGAAACAAAATAACATCCTTCAACAGTTGAACTAATTTGTTTGGTGAATTTTTCACTTAGTTTCCCCAACCACGGCAATCGAATATAAACCGGGCATTTATTCACCATATTGGGGTTTGTTCGTAAAAAAATCTGCTCTTTTCCTTTTAATGGTGGTTTCAATTACATCTAAAGGATACCGATTATTGGGCAAAGCATTTGTAATTGTATTTAATTCCTAATCCGATTTTTCTTTTTTTTTTTCTTTTTTTACAAAGGCATCACCACATTATCAAGGCCCAGAGGCCACTCAAGGATAAGGGTTAAAGAGTGTACAGTAGAAATTGGTCAATATAGTAATCATTAGTAATGAAAATTTGGTAAATTTGATAACTTATATGGAACGGCTCATCAAGAACTTATTTACTTTAGACTTGAACACAACCATATTGTAGTCAGTCGAAAAGCAGGAAAACGGAAGACAATTCTACAGGCGTGCAGTTCTAATAAAAAAACTTTGTTCATGGAATCTACGTTTAGGTTTAGGCACAGATAAAGGGTGGGGGAAATTATTGATAGTGTTTACAGCTAGACGAGTGTTTCTTGTGAAAGTTTGGCGAGGGGGGACCATAGATTGAAGCTCAGTTGAACACTTCCCATGAAAATAACGATACATCAGAGACAAACTCGCAACATCTCTTCTGTGAGATAGAGGTTGCAAGGAGGAGAAAAGGACATCTCCTACGAGGCTACGAAGTCTATTTTGAACTCTATCAAGGCAGGACAAGTCCTTTCTAGCAGCTCCTGCCCAGATGTGGCAACAGTATTCCATCCTTGGACGTACCTGGCTCTTATATAGATAGAGAATAGCATCAGCAGGCGAGCAGATCATTAGGGCACGGTGTGTTAATGTCCAAATTAAATTATATTTGCGCCTTTTCGGGCAGAATGAATCCCAGCGTGTATACAGCCCAGTGAATGTTGGTTTGCGATATAATGTAACTAGATGGAGCTTTCTTTCCAAACCATCGAGAAACGCCAGGGCGGAATTATCTTCACTTTCATGCGTATACTTTAATGCCGGATGCATACTGTTTAGTAACGAGAAAAATTCGTTTGCCTCCGAATTACTATCAAATAACAAAACGTGTCGTCTACATATCTAAAATAGACCAATGGTTTTATGGACCCGGACCTTAATTTTTCCTCATGGAATCATACAAAAATGTTTGCCAATGTAGTCACACCATCAATTTGTCCGTACATTACATCACTAAAGCTAAATTCAACGGATGTAACGGAAAATATAATTAGTTCAACAAATCCGTGTTCAGGGACGGAAGGTGTTGGACTTTGGCTGCGATATAAAAAGTCAGCACAGATATCTATCGTTTCTAAAACTGGGAGACAAGTAAATAAATTGCTGATATCATACGAACACATAGATTTTTTTGTACTCGTTGATTTTGGCATGTAGTCAGCGAAATGGAATGAATCTTTCAGAAAGTATTTACTAAAATAATTTGATCCTGGCTGAAGAATCTTGAAGATCCATTTTGCAACCTTCTGTTGTGAAGACCCTACCATAGATAAAATGGGTTTTAAGGGAATATCCGCTTTGTGTGTGTTTTGGGTAGGCCATATAATCTTGGACGTATAGAGCCCGAGGGATAATCTCACTTGCTACCCAGAAGAAAGTAAACCACTTTTTACCCATTTAACTAATTTTTTTCTGGAATTTAGATTCCAGAGTTATCATGGAATCATGGGTGTCAACAGGAGCTAAATTAGCAAATTTGTCGCTTAATATAAGTGACATTTTGTGTACGTATTCTTCATGATTCATTATGACTACCCCAGACTCTTTATCGGGTCAAGTTATCACGATGGAATCTATTTTTACGTAGAGTTTTAATGACGTGAAGGTGTTCATTACGCCATTAAAACTCTGGCGAGGACTGCTATTGCCCGTAACCAGTTATAGAATCCTTTGGAAATTTTCATCTCTATTTTTCTCGTTATGTACTGAATATTTGTTAATGAAACCTTTTTAAAGATTTACTAATTCTGAAACTTTAGAAACATTATCTTTCTTCTAGCAATTAATGATATAGATATAAAATTTTCAATG
This sequence comes from Euprymna scolopes, assembly GCF_053919585.1. Lineage (NCBI taxonomy): Eukaryota > Metazoa > Mollusca > Cephalopoda > Sepiida > Sepiolidae > Euprymna > Euprymna scolopes. The sequence continues at coordinate 10,686,284 of NC_136491.1, read as the reverse complement.
ATTTTTAAAAAGTGCCACAAGATGTGCATTACATAAAATAAATTCAAGGTAAATTTTGGATTCAATTTAAATTAAATTTTTATACCCTACTTTGTAAAATTTATAAAAGTGCACTTTGAAGATAAATAAATTTCACATTGAATCATGTACCTTTATTTTTAAAGCCTATAGTAAACTCATTTTGTTTAACAATTTCCATGCCTTGGATGAAATGCTATTCTAATTACCCCGTGACACGTGTTTCGTCGTTCATGATTCTATTCTGGTGGGTCATAAACGACGAAACACGTGTCACTGGATATATTATATTTAAAAACTCTCTCTCTCTCTTTGTCTCTCTCTCTCTCTCTATATATATATATGCATATATATATATCTATATATGTATAGATATATGAGAATATGTATATATGTATATATATATGTATATATGTATACATATATATATATGAATATATATACATATATATGTATATATGTATATATATGAATATATATATGTATATATATGTATACATATATATATGAATATATGTATACATATATATATATATATATATATATATATATACTAGCAAAAGTACCTGTCGTGTTCCGGGTTGAAAAACAGCCTACAGAAAATGGACTCTGATTCATGAAAGTATGATAGGTTATGAAAAGGAAGGGTTGTAAAGAGAAAGCTTCGATATTTGGAGCATCAAATCCAAAGCAAAATATGATGAAAGTAAATTAAAATAGATAACACCATAATTTATTATATCATGCCTGTTCACACTGAAACACTTACTTACGCAGATAGATATGGAAGGTCTTTCTTAAAGTGTGTGCCTATTTAATTCTATGGAGGCTAGGCGCGAACGCAGACCCCACAATTTTATTATACCGTCTCTATTTAAGTTAAAACATACTTATCAAAGTATTATTATGTGCATCGATATCAAAAACAGTTGCAAACATTTTAATTTTTAATTTTTATTTTATTTACTTACTTTGTGGACTTGGTGCGTATACAGATCCCACAATTTTATTAAGTCATCATTATGCAAGATCAAACATACCCATTCCCGTGTCTCGATACAACTTCTATTATTATATGTGATCAGTTTTCTATAATAGTCAATCATATAGGAGCGTATTCGTGACCAAACATACACACAGACGTTCAGCTTTTTTTTATTATATAGATATATATATATAGTAAGTTAAAATATACATATGAGAATATTCCGCGTTTCACCCACGCTAGGATTCGTCAGGGAGCACAATATACTATAAAATACCACCATCAGTATGGCATAAATAACGAATTGTATGTCAGCGGATTGTAGATTTTTTTCATTTAAATGAGCTAAATGAGATGAGCATACACACACACATATATTTATATATATATATATATATATATATATATATATATATATATGTATATATATATGCATATATATTATATATATATGTATATATATGTATATATATATATTTATATATGTTATAAGTTATTAAAATATATATGACAATTATACTAAACTTTCTATTCCCCCGTTTGATCAGCGCTAGGATTCGTCAGACTTATAAATATATTCAAAGAAGATCTGCCCTTGAAAGAGAGGAGACAAAAACTTTCTGTTATGGTTTCAAATTATCTGAAATTGCAACGAGGGAGACTTGATTCCAAATATGTGTAATATGTTATATCTTCCCTTTTTTCTGAAATAGGGCACAGTTATAGATATCTTTAATCTCAAATAATTCTTTATATTCTGTGAAGTTTGCTTTATGTACGTAAACCAAAGAGGGGAGATATAACATATGAGAAATATTTGGAATCCAGTCTCTTCTAGCTGTTATTTCTAGATCATTTGAAACTATAGCAGCAAATTTTTTCTCTCGCCTCAAACAAGGCCAGACTTTTGGGGAAATATCAGATATGTTTAATTCATATGCCAAACTAGGAGAAAAATGGGTATGATTGAAGTGTTGGTATGTTTGCAGTATCTTCCTCACCACGAAAAATCCTTTAAAATCACCATTATTATAGGTTTTCGAAGATACTGAAAACGAAAATAACGGTAAAAATCCGAGGAAACGAGTAGTTTTCAATACCTTGAGGAATTATAAAATGGCGGATCAAGTTTCAATATTAATTCAACGTAAACTGAGCATCCATGTTACAGCCTAGACAGCCATAAAGTGTTTGCTCATTTTACGTTAATGATTATAGAAAAAGGACCGTTGCTCTTTGAAACAATAATGTGCGACCTTAAGAGCAAATAGCACACACTCCACGACCCAATTCAGGTTATTTTATTTCCAACGAGCCTTTATTTGTTAAATTCAGTTATTGCAGGGATTTCGAACTTATAAAATTGCCTCCAAAAGTGGTATATCTATACTCGCCGCTAAATTAAATATCTTTGGTTCTATTAACCAAAAATACATGAATATGTACAGGCTATTAAGAGGTTTTTATATTATTTTATGGATAAGATTTTATGACAATCGATTAAAAATCTTCCAAACCAATAAAATATGCCCGAATTAGCATATATATATATATATATTATATATATATATATATATATATATAAATAATAGGAGATAGAGCTTATAATTTAAGCTCTATCTCCTATTGGGTTTTATCGAGCTTTTACATCTGAGATAACTTTATAAATATTAATTCTTTAATATTTAAAATTGTTCTGGGGTAACTGACACCACTATTCCTGTCTTCACATGGACTCTCCCATCGCTGTGAAAGGCAGCCATTTTGGACTCTCTAAACAGAGATTCCATGCCAGTCTAATCGTTGACAATACTTTACAGACTCTCTTGTTTGATATTGTGAACCCCTAAAATAACCCCACAACATCTGGCGACGAGGATGAGATCTGAACTCACGCGGGGAACCCCCACATATGGTCTTTGATTCCAGTATCTGCCGGAACAGATACCATACTTTGAGATTCATGCCCAGCCCCCCGCAGGGACCAGGTGAAACGGCCAGGCGGAAAGATTTGTGGACACACTGAAGAGAGCTTTGAAGAAGGCTAAGGACACGCCATCCGAAAAAGCTCTACAACAATTTCTTCAGCTGTACCGCATAACGCCCAACGAAAACACACCATCCGGATGTCTCCAGCAGAAGTAATGTTTGCAAGGAAAATACGGCCAGTTTTTGATAAGTTATTACCAAAGCAGGTAAAACACACCAAGCTGATGATACCCAAGAAGAACTACATGCCGGGAGAAAAGATATTTTTCCAAATGCATAAAGATAATAGTACCTTCTGGGACCGGGGAACGATCATTAACAGGATCGGTCGTATGGTCTATATGGTGGAAGGACCACACTCCACACATAAGAAACACTTAAACCAAATTCGCAAACGCACTTCAGGCGAGCCAAGTGAAATTCCATCTGAAGAAGTGACGATGGACCTCCTATATGAGGCATTTGATCTGGAACCTCCTAAAACCAGTATGGAAATACGTCGTTCCACTAGAAATAGGAAGCTGACGGAACCGTTGGAAGTTAACCCTAAGAGAAAAAATTATATTTCAGGGAAATACATCTTCGGAGGGGGTTGTTCTGGGGTAACTGACACCCCTATTCCTGTCTTCACATGGACTCTCCAATCGCTGTGAAAGGCAGCCATTTTGGACTCTCTAAACAGAGATTCCATGCCAGCCTAATAGTTGACATGACTTTACAGACTCTCCTGTTTGATATTGTGAACCCCTAAAATAAGGCCACAACAATAATATACTTTAATTTTAACATCTTGGATAATTTTGGTAAATTTAATTGTAATTTTTATTATATATATATATATATATATATATATATATATATATATATATATAATGCTTGGTTATCTCCTTTGTTGCCTTGCTACTAGACCTTTAATATACACACACACACACACACACACACACATATATATATATATATATATGTGTGTGTGTGTATACGTATATATATATATATATATATATATATATATATATATATATATATATATATATATGTCTGTGTGTGTGGGGGGTGCATTTTTTGTACCCAAAACACTAGTGTTTTATTATTTCGGAAATCATCAGTGCAAAAAGTCCCGAATACATCCGGTCGGGGGATTTGACCCCGGCCACGAAGCCTTTCTAACTCCATTACCAAAAAGCAAACTGCTTAACCAAGTAAACTGCAGTGAGAATATTTTTGAAATCAAGATTCATATAAAGCGTAAATATCATTCAAAGAAATCGAGATTTTAACATCACGATCAGCGTAGGCTTTAGTGACCGACTTTTTTCATTTCAATGTAAATGCTTAACAATAAGAATACAGGGCTTGGGAGGGGAAAACACGTATAAAAGCAAATTCTAAGTATCTTAAACGTTACATGTGCACACCCACATTTACATAACATATCTACACTCATCTGTGTATGTCTATGTGTGTTGTAGGAGTACCAGCGCTACTTACATCACAAAATATTTGTATCATGATATGTTCAGTACACAAAACACTGTATAGTTTTTAGCTATTGCACAGGAACTCCTGTCTGATAACATTTCTTACATTATAGAGTAATTTGCGTGTGGGTGCTCGGATATATGCAATTTATAACTTATCACTATGCCATTGGAAATTAAAATAAGTTCTCGCCTCTAAATGATGTGTCCTATTCAATAGTCAAGTCATAATCAATGTCAATAACCTGAATCTACGTTAGGGTTAGGGTTAGGGTTAGGGTTACAATAGTCAATCCATCACAAATTTAAATAACCTAAATCTACGTTTAGCACACAAAAACTTTTGTCATTATACCAGTCCAATAAACGTGTTTTCATTGTCATGTGACATCTAAACTCAGTTTATTTATCTTCGAAACGGCCCTACTCCTATGAAAGAGGAAGTTCCATGTGAATATAAAATTCACCAGTGGTCTCCAGTCGCATATGCCTGTTGGGTTAGATGAGCTCGTTAGGTTATTTAAACTTTTGCGGAGATGTGTCGAGATCCTCCTACATACAGTGCCTGGAATTCCTAAATTGGTCACCCATTTTCGTAATGACCAGGCTCAACGTTGTTTATTTTCGGTAATCTTACGGGAACTGATGTGTCAACGTGATTATGCCGTACAGTTGATCTAACGTAAAAGTTCAAATACAGAGAAATTATTACTTGGTGTAATTAAATCGCTTTGACATTTAATCACTTGGGGTAATTAAAACGCGTTGACATTTAATCACTCACGAATTTAGTGACTTTTTATTGATTCATTTTTCATAAATATTTTAAAATATTTTCATTTACATCTCTAATATAAATCTCACCTGTCTGTTTAAATGTATGTACGTATGAATGTATGTATGTTTGTATGTCTGCCTAAATTTTTCGACAGAGGCGACAGATTTTTACGAGAGCGGTACTATTTTGAAGGGCGACAAACATAAAAATGATGGCTAAAAACATTAATTGATTCACCCTTTGCTGGACAATTTTGTACAGGGAGGTTGGCGCTCTTTTTCGTCGATATTTCCGAAAGTCATCTCCCCTTTTCGATTGACTAGCCCTAATTTAAACATTCGAACATTCTAGTTTGGCGATGGGCACAACAGCAAATACGTGAATATTCTTTTAACCTTCTTTTCCTCCTTTGCGACACAGGATCCAGCCTGCTTACCTACTAATGCTTCTTCTTTTTTTTTTTGCTCAACACACACCTCCAAATATCCGGGCAACGCTGGACAACGCCGGGCAACGCCGGGCAACGCCGGGCACCCAGCCAGGCTAGTCTTTGTATAAAACACGAAAAATCCCAGTTACATAAGTATTTGGTTCTTTAGCAAACGCTAAATACGTATGTGTTTTGGTATGCGTTTACGTATGCTTGATGCAATAAAATTGACTCGATTGAAGATAAATAGGCATGACTATCTACGCATGTTTTAATCAACACATTGCGGAATATTTAACGAAAACCTTAACTAGTTTGTCGAGGGAAGAGTTGTGGTTCATATCGCACCTTACACCCCAAAATGTAAAACATACAATCAATTTTATTGTAATTAAATTTTGTGTTTTGCTATTGTTTTTTTTTTTTTCCAAAAATGTCAATTTCCACTGAAGTATCAGTGGATACTATAATAGGGATGATATTTTATGATTTTCATCCGATAAACTGTTTATTCGTCAGTGAAAATAGACCTGATTGGAGAGATGTTTTACTGCACTGCTGCTTGTTTTCTAAGGATGCAGTTATTGCCTTGCATGTGTGTGAATTCAATTAACTTTCCTGCTTGGAATAGGGTTTATTTTCCTCAACGAATACCGCGATCTCAGATACAATAGCACAGAGGGGATCGTTAAAGATCACTGATAATATTCGTCCATGTATCGATCCATTGGGCAATCCTGCATCGATGTAGTGTTGCTTGAATTGGCAAAGACATGCGTCTGTTAATATTACATAGTCGACCAATAATATCGTTTATGCCAAATCCTAATTTAATCAATATGTGTCATATGCGTTCAGAGATGATTGTTAGAATATTTCCAGTAAAACAGGTTAGCATGAATACAGTGTTTACCATCGAAGATTTTGAGTTATAAAAGGATTAACGTCAATATATACTATTTAAAGAATACGTTAACTATTTGGGATGGAAATTCAAGGTCATGCCGTTCTCGAACTAGTATAGTGTAAAGAAATACAGTCGATGCAATTGTATTTGAACTTGATATTCTTAGCATTATTTCCAAAGAACGTGTGTTTACGATGATGCCTTATGGCTAGTATGAGTGTATTTTTATTTATAACTAGCGAGGGGTACCCGGCGTTGTCCGGGTGTTTGGAGGTGTGCAAGGGGGTTAAATAAAAAATAACTAGGGGGAGTGTAGGATCGAACCCGAAGCCCTGAGGCGAAGTTTGAAAATGAAATCGGCCAGCCAGAATGAGTTAGTGAAATATTTTGAATTTATTTAAGAACGAAATTGGCAGGTGCGCGACCGGAAGTCGTCGAGCGTTACGACGACGACTACGACGACGACGTAGGTTTGTTTGTTATAAGCGAAGTAAAAAAAGAAAACAACGTTAACACTTAAGCGGGAAAAACACCAAAAAACTAACGTAAGGCAAAAGAACGATGAATACAGAATAAACGAACACGTGAAAAATGGCTTCAATAATCCTGCTTCGATATTAACATTTAAAAATCGGTGGGTACCCGGGTGTTTTGGGGTGCCACTAATAATAAGCGAAGTAAAAAAAAGCAGAAAAACCAAACACTGGTTCAATATTTAAATTTTAAAAATCTCCCCCCAAAAAATCTCACTCCACGATTCGAACCCAAAACGTTTAGATAATGAACCAAGGACTTAATCAACTGAGCTAACGCGACGTCCATGAAATTTGTTTGGTTGTTCAACTATTTAAAGTAAATCAGGTCACGACGTCATCTGACGCATGCGTAGAATTGGTCATTGTAACGAGAGGACCGTTTTTGTTGACCTCCACTGTCGAAAATTGTCGATTTCGGGGTGAAAAAGTTAACGTTTTTGGCCAATGTTTTGATATTTTTCGAGCAAAGGATGGAGCTTCGATGTGATACCGAGTTTGTGAATTTTCGTCGCGTCTGTCAAAATTTTTTAGCAGACATCCAAACACACACACACATACATACATACATACATACATACATACATACATGCATTTTCGCTTTTATATATATAGATGTAACACTCTCAATACTACTACCTGCTGGATGTAATTTTCTAAGGATTAATTAATTGGTTTGGATATGTGCACATTCAATTTAGGTCCCAGCTGGAAATAAGAGTTGGTGTTATCAGCAAATGCACCCTTCTTAGAAACGATAGCACAAAGGAAATTGTTTATGAAAATCAAAAATCATATAGCTCTAAGTATCGATTACTGGGGCCCACCAATAGCTATTTGCATTTACAGCAATCGGAAAGGATTGGGTCAGTTAATATTGATTATTCGTCCAATAATAATGTGCAGGTTATTTTTTTCTTAGAATACGTTTATACCAGGCAAAGGTTTTAACGGTATACAGTAGAACTCCGAGAAACGGTAACCCTAGAAGACGGGTTGTCAGGTTGCGATGTGGAATACCATGTGTTTTCGCCCCTAGTTATGGTATTTTCCCCGCCTTGCCGAGTTATTTATAATATTATTTGATTATGTACATGTGTATTATATATTGTACTATATTTTTTTTGTTTATCTTCAATGCTGCATCCTTAGGTTCTAATGTATAGCTTAACTGATCTATCCGCATTTCATATTACCGTCGTGTGTTATATATATTCAGAAATAATTGCTAGTATATCACCAGTAAAACAACATCTCAATATGTAGTGTTTGTAAAAGAAGTAGTTAACATTTTCAAGATTATGAAATACCGCTACAAATAGCTGATTCTTACAAGCTATTATTATTAGCTTCACACAAAAATTTAAAAGAGTTGCCGAATATATTGACTAATACTATATTTGTTGAAAAATGAAAGTTGACGGTGAGACAGGGGTCAACTACATGAACTGATGACCTAGGTGAACCGTGTTCGAATCCAGATTGTTTCACGAGAAAACCACTTTCACTTAAAATTTGCTTTTTCTTTTTTACATTTTCACCCCAAACAAGGCACATTGCCACTTTGGTGTAGGGGGCTAGTATCAGGGGCAGCAACTACTGGGGCACTATGTTGGGATTTGGGCAGCAAGATGTCGGTTAACGTTGCACTTGAACTTCTGCATGTCAGTACATTCAGGGAAGCAGGACCCTGGAATGGAATTCCAGAGTCTAGTGGTTCTGGGGAAGAAACTACTGGAGTAGAAATATCTTTTACATCTAGGGATCTGTACTGTGTGGGGTGGGATTTAGCTGCCTGTCGGGTTTGTCGAGGGTATCTACGTCGTGGGGGCACAAGTGGCTGCAGTTCATCAGAGCATTCACCATTAAAATACTTGTAGAACAAGCAGAGGGATGCAACGTTTCGTCGATGTGACAGAGGCTGAAGCTTAGATGCCAGTTCAGGGCCGATAAGATTAGCGACTCTTTTTTTTAACCTTGTCTAGGAGCGAGAGACTAGTAGCAGATGCACCAGTCCAAATGTGACAACAATACTCCATACATCGGCGAATAGTGGTCTTATAGAGGTACAGGATACTTTCAGGTTTCTAGCACGGTAAAGTGAGCCTACCTTTTTCGCAGCGGCCCTGGCAATGTTTTCAATATAATTGTTCAAGCTTATGTTTCCTGTGAACGTAAGGCCAAGCAGTTTGAAATATGTATTCTCAGACAGGGAGTCACTGGCCATTGCTATTGGTGGCAGAGAACGTTTCTTGTAATTATCCGAAGGAAACCAGTTTAGTCTTGGCAGCATTGCATGTGACCATCCATTTATGTCCCCATTCCACTACAGATTGGAGGTCAACCTCTAGTGGTTTTTCCATTTCTTTAGATGTGTGTTCATTTGTTTTCCTGTCATGCCTGTAATATAGCGTAGTGTCATCAGCATATATACCCATCTCAGAGGGAGTTTTGTCGGGGAGGTCATTAATAAATAGCAGGAACAATAGAGGTCCAAGAATAGAACCCTGAGGCACTCCCGCATTTATATCTCACTGTTTAGATGTTCGACCGTCGAGGTCAACCTGGATTTTTCTCTTATCTTAAGACGGGATAAACCTTCACGTTGTTAATCCTGTCTTTCTAGAAATAATTTTTACTAGAAAAAATGTTAGGGCAGCCAATGCCTAACA
>NC_136491.1:10496494-10671494 GCF_053919585.1 Euprymna scolopes | reverse complement strand
ATTCTTACCGTATCGAAACCCGTGAAATTGCTCCAGAAAAGGTTTAGTATTTATGAAGCAATTCTGGTTTCTGATTTGTTTGTAGCAGAACGTGAATTAATTTGATTCGTCAGTTCTTAGCAGCATCGTTTATAAATAGAATCGTCCGACTGTGTGGGACCATACCCCATTACTCTCTATAGATGATGGGATGTCTCCTAGCGGCCTCGGCTGCATGGAGCAGGGTAGTACCAGTCAAGGATTCGTCACTTGACACTCAGCCCAACAGGTGAGGGGCCGGGAACCGGCCCAGCACCTGTTGGACTGAGGTACACCGCCTGGGTAATACCTAGGAGGTCCACCCTCCCAGGCCTTGCCACCGGGCTTTCCGGTGGGGCAAGTTTATTGCTTGCTGCCTGAGGCGCCCCGACCGGGGAATGCCGACGGGGTTACTCAGGCAATTTTTAAAATTGCAGGAGTGCCCCTCTTTTAGGGGAGCCTGCGGGTATCCCACTTTCAAGGCCTTGTGCCAAATAATGCTGATGTGGGCAGCATTTAAATAAATACCCCGTTACTCTCTTGAGATGATAGGATGTGTCTCCTAGCGGCTTCGGTTGCAGGGAGACAAGGTAGTACCAGTCAAGGATTCGTCACTTGACACTCAGCCCAACAGGTGAGGGGCCGGGAACCGTCCAGCACCTGTTGGACTGAGGTACACTGCCTGGGTAATACCTAGGAGGTCCACCCTCCCAGGCCTTGCCACCGGACTTTCCGGTGGGGCAAGTTTATTGCTTGCTGCCTGAGGCGCCACGACCGGGGAATGCCGACGGGGTTACTCAGGCAATTTTTAAAATTGCAGGAGTGCCCCTCTTTTAGGGGAGCCTACGGGTATCCCACTTTCCAGGCCTTGTGCCAAATAATGCTGATGTGGGCAGCATTTAAATAAATACCCCATTACTCTCTTGAGATGATGGGATGTGTCTCCTAGCGGCTTCGTCTACAGGATTCGTCACTTGACACTCAGCCCAACAGGTAAGGGGCCGGAAACCGGCCCAGCACCTGTTGGACTGAGGTACACCGCCTGGGTAATACCTAGGAGGTCCACCCTCTCAGGCCTTGCCACCGGGCTTTCCGGTGGGGCAAGTTTATTGCTTGCTGCCTGAGGAACCCCGACCGGGGAATGCCGACGGGGTTACTCAGGCAATTTTTAAAATTGCAGGAGTGCTCCTCCTTTAGGGGAGCTTGCGGGTATCCCACTTTCCATTTCTTATGCCAAATAATGCTGGTGTGGGCAGCATTTAAATAAATACCCCATTACTACTCCAAAATATTGCAACATCCTCCCTATTTATTATAATGGGGAAGTCCTTTGTGTTTGTTCTGATCAAAAATAAATATATATCTTTATATTTACTTAGACATAACAAAAAATTAGAAATCATTTGGATCTTAGAATTTTAGCATTTAAAAAGACGCCATTTTTAATTGTGTTCAAATGTCAAAAAGGAAAATTACAAAGATTTTTTTTCCTAAGCAAAAACTATTAGTAGGTTAAAGTGTTAATACAAATAAAATGGATACAGTTTTATGTCGTGTCCAGAACTGTTTTTATTTTTTATTTATTTTTTATTTTATTTTTTTGTTTTATATATAGAAATCTATATATTGAGCATTACCCCTAGGGTTTTCCGCTGATATTCATGCAAAAAAGTAATAGCCTTCTCATAAGTTGAACTTCTCTGCTCTGTATTTTTAATATATAGAAATCTATATGCATACAGGGCAGTGAAAGAAAAAAAAATTATTCAGTTGAATTCACCAACAAGTTTTGAGAAAAAACGTTGTAGCTTATCCGTGTCGCCGGTTTCGTAAATACATCAGCGATATTTTGTTCTGATGATATGTAATTCAAAATAATGGATTCCTTTTTTATCTCGTTTTCTACGAAATGGTATTTTATATCCATATGCCTAGATCTTTGGTTGATCACCGTGCTCTGTGCTAAGACTATACTGGCTTGATTATCACAATTAATTACCACGGGGCTTGTAATCAATTCTGGCTCTAAAATATTCTTCAGGATATTTTGAAGGTAAAGTGCTTCCTGGGTCGTGTGTGTGAGCGCGATAAATTCTGCTTTACACGTAGAGAGAGATACAGACTGTTGCTTTTAAGATTTCCTGAAATAATAGGCCCATTTTCTGAGAGTCTGAAACTATATCCAGATACACTTTTGCGATCTTCGTCGTTTGCCCAGTCTGAATCCGAAAAACCTTCTAATTTTAGGGGATTTCTTGATTTTCTAAATACTAACTTCTGTTCTTTAGTTCCTTTTAAATAACGTAGGACTTGTTTAGCTCTGTTTAAATCCTTGATTGTCGGTCGTGATAATTTTTGTGACAGTTTTGTTACTGTAGAGCATATGTCGGGTCTGGTTGCAGTCATTAAATATATAAGACTACCTATAATTTCGCGATATTGTGTGTCATTTATTATTTCAGATTCTGTGTGTATATTTTTATTAATATCATTTTCGACCGGTGTAGAGCGTTTCTTGCACACTCCCATTCCAAATTTTGATAGTATTTTGTCGATGTATCTCGATTGAGGCATCGTAACAAGTCCTTTGCTTTGAGTAAATTCTATCCCCAGAAACCAGGATATTTTGCCAAGATCGGTCATTTTGAATCTTTTACTTAATTTGTTCTTAACATCAGTTAACATTATGTCACAGTTTGATGCGATTAAAATATCATCGACCCACAAAACCAAAATCAGTAGTTTATCGTCTTTGGGTTGGGTATATAAACAGGGGTCTACAGCGCATTGTCTAAATTGTTTTTTAATAATATAATCATGGAATACTGTGTTCCAACACTGAGCACTCTGCTTTAGACCATATAATGACTTGTTAAGTCGCCACACGTTATTTTTATTTTTCATTATAAATCCCTCTGGAGGGGTAATATAAATTTCAGTCTATTGGGGCATTCAAATAAGCATTTTTTACGTCCATTCGATGAATGTTTAGGTCATATTGTGATGCGACTTGCCGTAAAACTCTGATTGTCGTTAGGTGTGTGGTCGGCGAAAACGTAGAAAAGTATTCTTTACCGTAAATCTGAGAGCACCCCTTAGCAACAAATCTTGCTTTGTACTGTTCTACGCCTGATGCTGTACTCTTTTTTGTAGAAACCCATCTGGTAGAAATAACATGTTTATCTCTTGGGTGAGGCACTACCTTATAGGTATCATTTTCGGTTAAGGCATCTATTTCTTTTTTCATGGCAATTTTCCATTCATCACAATGTTCTGAATTAATTGCTTCGTTGAAGATTTTTGGCGCATTTTCCATTGAATAGCAACAGTCGATTTGATAATCTTTTATATTGTCGACCACAGAAAAATCGGGTCGTCTTCTATTTCTTTTGGGATATCTTTCGACTTTATCATCATCATCATCATCATCATCATCATCATCATCATCATCATGGACACTCTCGTCTCCGTCATATTTATTGTTTTCATTTGTTCTAATTATTTGAGGTAATGTAATTTCATCCTCTTCATATGACGGGTTTTCCTCTGTAAAATTAAACATGTCCGTGAATTTTACACACCGGATTCTTTTTATTTTATTTTTTTCGGGAAAAATATTAAATTGGTTGGACTGTTTTTTTCGTATCCAAGAAATATACCTCTGTCGGCTTTAATATTCAATTTACTCTTTTTCTCTATATATGCCAAGCAAGTTGAACGAAATATATGCATTCTGCTTAAATTTGGTTTTTTACCGCAGAAAAATTCATATGGAGTTTTAGATAGTGTTTTGTTAAAGCACCTGTTGCGTATATAGGCTGCCGCCATAAGTGCATACGTCCAGAGGTTGTTAGGGAGGTTTGATTCAATGAGCAGGCATCTTGCCATTTCAAAAAGTGTCCGCCACGCACGTTCAGCAGTCCCGTTTTGGTGTGGCGATCTAGGAGCTGATGTTTCATGCCTAATATAGTTGTTAATTAGTAAAAGTCCAAAGTCTTTATTGGTGAATTCCGTACCGTTGTCAGAGCGAATATACTTGATTTCACCGTAGGGGGCCATGTCGGCTTGATATTTCTTAGTTGCTAGCAAGGTATCAGATTTGTTCTTTAAAAAGTAAAGCATTATTAAACCTGAATGGTCATCTACGAAATTCAACATATATCTATAATGTTCTCTGGCCATCGGTTCTATGGGTCCGTTCAAGTCACATTGCACCATTGATAGGGTTTTTTTGGCCTTTTTGTCTGGTATCTTGTTTTGATAGTTTGTCATTTTCCCTTGCGTACAGACGTCGCAGTTGAAGGTTTTTGATGTTTGTATTCGCATTCCATCAACTGCAGTCGGCAACTTTTTGATATCAGGAATATTGCAGTGTCCAAGAATTTTATGCCATGTCTGTAGATAATGGCAGGCGGTTTTTGATGGGACTACGCTATTTAAATAATATAGTCGTCCATTTTCTTTAATGTCGAATACAGTTCCATTCGGGTATACCAGTTTTTATTTATTGAGGCTAAAGTTTATATTTGCACCTTGTTTTGTGGCAGCTTGTACAGAAAATACATTTTGCTTAAATTTTGGGATTAGAAGAGCGTTTTCTAGAATACAGAAACACAATTCACCTTTATTGTTCTTTATCGAGATTTTCGCATTGCCTCCTTTCAAAACGATATCATTGACTCGACTCCCGTCAGCTAGTTCTACAAAATTATTTTGTGGCTTAAAGTTGGGATCAAAATTGATAAAATCAGATTCCTTTGTAATCAGATCTGCAGTGGCCCCACAATCGACAAGAGAATTATTATTGCTTGTTGACGCATCAAATGCACACGAAAATAAAATGTATGTTCGCTAACAGAGCTCTCTACATTTTTTTATGTAGTCGCCATTTTGAGTCCTGTATCCACATTGGAAACTCTTGTGATTAGGTAAGTTCAGTATATAAAGAAATAATTTTGGGTTTTCCTTTCGATAAATAATGCTCTCTCAATATGTTTAATGCTTTGTAGCCGTCGTCCAGGGCTTCTCTCATTACAAGTAATAGACTTCAGTCATCTAAACACTGTATTAATTCCGCAAAGACAGTTTTTTTTTTAATTCAATTTTCACCCCAAACATGGCACAGTGCCACTTTGAAGCAGGGGGCTACTATTAGGGAATTAATTAGCGGGGTCATTATGAAGAGAGAAGAGTAGAAAGATGTTTGTTAACATTACACTTGAACTTCTGCATATCATTGCAGTTGGGAAAGCAGAATCCCGGAAGGGAGTTCCAAAGACCCGCAGTTCTGGGGAAGAAACTATTGGAGTAAAAGGCTTTCTTGCACCTAGGGATCTCCACTGTAAAGGGATGAGACTTAGTAGCTTGTCGGGTTTGTCGCGGGTAGTTACGTCGGGGAGGTACAAGTGTTTGCAGTTCGTCAGAGCATTCACCATTAAAGTATTTGTAGAACAGGCAGAGGGATGCAACGTCTCGTCGATGGGACAGAGGTTGAAGCCTAGATGACAGTTCAGGACCTATCAGGTTGGCGACTCTTTTTTGAACCCTGTCCAGGAGCGAGAGACAAGCAGCAGATGCACCAGCCAAGATGTGACAACAGTACTCCATACATGGGCGAATGGTTGCCTTATAGAGGTATAGGATACTGGCAGGCGTAAGTAGTTTTCTAACACGGTAGAGGGAGCCAACCTTCCTTGCAGCAGCCTTGGCAATGCTCTCAATGTATCTATTCCAGTTCATATTCCCTGTAAACGTTAGGCCGAGGAGTTTAAAAGAAGTACTTTCAGGCAATGTGTTCTTGGCCATTGCTATTGGTGGTAGAGAAGGTTTCTTGTAGTTATTGAAGGAAACAAGCTTAGTCTTAGCAGCATTGAATGAGACCAACCATTTTTGTCCCCATTCCACTACGGATTGGAGGTCATCCTCTAGTGTTTCTGCCATTTTCTTGGATATGTGTTCATTTGTTTTCCCCTCATATCTGTTATAGAGAGTGGTGTCATCGGCAAATATACCCATCTCCGAAACAATATTATCAGGGAGGTCATTTATGAATATCAGGAACAATAGAGGTCCAAGGATAGACCCCTGAGGCACTCCCGCATTTATGTCATATTGTTTGGATGTACGTCCGTCGAGGACAACTTTGATTTTTCTATTACTTAAGAAGGATTTAATTACGTTATGGATTCTTCCAGTGATTCCATATGATCTAATTTTCCTTAGAAGACCATCGTGCCATACCCTGTCAAAAGCCTTAGATATATCGAGGGCCACCGCTCTACCCTCCCCTGTTTTATCCAATGAACGGTATATACGTTCAGAAACTACAGTTAAGATATCTGCTGTTGAACGGGCTTGCCTGAATCCATATTGTTTGTCAGTCAGGAGTTTAGCAGCTGTTAGGTGCTGGACTAGGACTTGATTAACTAAGGACTCAAATATTTTGGCGAAAAGCGGGAGGAGGCTAATGGGGCGATAATTTAGTGGGTCAGTTCTTTCACCAGAATTCTTGAAGACTGGTACCACAGAGGCGGTTTTCTAGTAGTCGGGAAAACAAGATTCGTTAAGGCATTTATTGTAAAGTTTGGACAGAACTGGACCAACCTCGGCAGAGCATTTTTTTAATAGCACAGCCGGGATGAGATCTGGTCTACATGCTTTAGAGGTGTCTAGTTTTTTTTTAGACAGTTGCGTTCTTTTCAATGAAGTCGGGGTCGTTTCTGTTTTCAGGTTGTGTTTCTAGTACTTTGTGTAGCTTTTGGATTCGTAGATATCCCAGAAATTTAACTTGCCACAATTCGAATTTTGATTCGGATCCATCGAAATAAAGACGCACGCTGGGCGGATAACCTCTAGAAGTGTAAGCGATTTTGAGTTTCAGAACAGTTTCAGATGGTTCGCTGTTACACACAAGCAAGTCCTGAGAGGTGACTTGTTTGTAGTAGACAGTTCCACAGAACGAAATATTCTTACCGTGTCGAAACCCGGGAAAGAACATGTGAAATTTCTCCAGAAAAGGTTTAATATTTATGAAGCAATTCTGGTTTCTGATTGGTTTGTAGCAGAACGTGAATTAATTTGATTCGTCAGTTCTTGGCAGCATCGTTTATAAATGGAATCGCCCGACTGTGTGGGATCATACCCCATTACTATGTCCATTGTGATGGGATGTCTCCTAGCGGCTTCAGCTGCAGGGAGACAGGGTAGTACACGTCAAGGATTCGTCACATGAAATTCAGCCCAATAGGAGAGGGGCCGGGAACCGGCCCAGCACCTGTTGGACTGAGGTACACCGCCTGGGTAATACCTAGGAGGTCCACCCTCCCAGGCCTTGCCACCGGGCTTTCCGGTGGGGCAAGTTTATTGCTTGCTGCCTGAGGCGCCCCAACCGGGGAATGCCGACGGGGTTACTCAGGCAATTTTATCATTGCAGGAGTGCCCCTCCTTTAGGGGAGCCTGCGGGTATCCCACTTTCCAAGCCTTGTGCCAAATATTGCCGATGTGGGCGGCAATTAAATATATACTCCATTACTATGTCCATTGTGATGGGATGTCTCCTAGCGGCTTCGGCTGCAGGGAGACAGGGTAGTACACGTCAAGGATTCGTCACTTGACACTCAGCCCAACAGGTGAGGGGCCGGGAACTGAGGTACACTGCCTGGGTAATACCTAGGAGGTCCACACACCCAGGCCATGCCACCGGGCTTTCCGGTGGGGCAAGTTTATTGCTTGCTGCCTGAGGCGCCCCGACTGGGGAATGCCGACGGGGTTACTCAGGCAATTTTTAAAATTGCAGGAGTGCCCCTTCTTTAGGGGAGCCTTCGGGTATCCCACTTTCCGGCCTTGTGCTACATAATGCTGATGTGGACAGCATTTAAATATTTACCCCATTACTACTCCAAAATATTGCAACATTCCCCAAGACGAGAGCCATCTATTCTAATTGATGCCAGATCGGTATCAGAACATCGATGATGTAAATATAGGAGCTTGGTTTTAGATGCATTAAACGTAACCAGCCACCCCTTTCCTCCTTTGTGCTACGCGCTCAAGATCAAAGGAGAGAGAAAGTAACTACTTCATTGACATAATTTGACTTATTAAATTCTTCTTAGGTATTCCTCTGGTTCAAACCAAACAAGCTATTCCCTCTTAAATATTTAATTCTCTTTTCGGATCTCTTCATATGTGCACTTTTTGCTTTTTTTTTTTATTTTATCTTGTACAGTTTTAATTCTCTTTCTTCCCTACTCTATATTTTCTTTTTTTCTGTTGTTTGTTTTTGTTTGAATCGTAACAACAATTTGTTTCTTAAATCAGAGCAGGGCAATTATTATTATTATTATTATTATTATTATTATTATTATTATTATTATTATTATTATTATTATTATTTTTATTATTATTATTATTATTATTATTATTTTTATTTTTATTATTATTATTATTATTATTATTATTATTTTTATTATTATTATTATTATTATTATTATTATTATTATTATTATTATTATTATTATTATTGGCTCGAAAGGAGCTTTCACAAAGGTAATCAGAGATCTCTCTTTGAAGACAACATGTTGTGTTACTTGTGATCTGAGTGACAACAAGTCTCCTCAGATTTTCTGTACTCTTTCGATAAACTTCCCAAAGGATTTAGCGTTATCGCAACAGCTGTTTACCATTGATTTATCTCTGACAGCGGCCATTGGTCTCAACTAGAGTTTGAGTGGCAATAAGGCTCGCCAACGTCCCAGTTTTCTTTGCACTTGTCCAACGGAGGTCTGGTAAGTGCTCTCTCCGCGGTCTTTACATACTGATTGACCTTTCTCGACTATTTGATATCACTCTTTGGGTAATGGGGCAATAGCATGGGGAAGGGGATAAAGAACTTATAGATATGCAGCTTTCATTTTCTTAGTTCCATGTAACACTTCTTCATGCTTTGACTATGCAGCAGTATGTCTGGCCTGCGCATGTGGCTCCTTTAAGTTTTTTTCATTATTGTTATTCGCTTTATCTTTCGAGCCATTCGTTTGATTTCAATTTCTCCAATTCTTTTTGCCTCCATGTTTTGACAAGCTTCTGGGTTTGACCTTTACACCTGATCTAAAAATTGAACACGTACATCAAATCTGTTGCCAGGGACGATGGGAAAATGGTGGGATCCTTCTACCGCTCCAGAAGATATCGAACTATTGATGCAATTCTCTAACTGTATAAAAGCCAAATACGTCCAAGGATGGAGTATTGTTGCCACATCTGGGCAGCAGCTGCTAAAATAGCCTATCCTGCCTTGACAGAGTACAAAATAGACTTCGTGGCTTAGTGGGGCATGCCCTTTTCTCTTCCCCGCAACCTCTCTCTTTGCTTCCTCCTTGACTCTACATGGTTATTTGGTCTCAATCATTTTTTTTTTTGGGGGGGGGTAGTGATGATGGAATGGGAGGATTGGGGTGGGGTTAGAGACCTATAGATATGCGGTTGTAGTGCTTTGGGGCCCATGTAGCGTTTCATGTTTTTCCTGTGCAGAAGTTTGTCTGACCCGCGCGTGTTGCTCCTGTATGTTAGTTTCTACATTCAAGGTGTTTTCTTAATATTTCAGCTGTTTTCATTATTGTTGTTTGTTGTGTCATTCCAGTCATCTCTTTGATTCCAATTTTTTCTATTCTATTTCCACATTTTCCTAGTGCTCCTACTATTATAGGTATTATTTTGATTTACTTTATTTTCCATATCCCTTTAAGCTCTCTGGGTAGCTCTGTGTATTGGCTCCGTTTCTCGTTTTCTTTGATATTCATCCTGTGGTCAACTGGAACAACAAAGTCTACGATTTAATAGGACTTTTCTTTCCTGTAAATTATTACGACATCTGGTCTTCTTGCTTGAATGGTTTCATCAGTTTTGTGTGTCTCTGTCACATAGGACTTTGTGATTCTCATTTTCAAGTACTGTTGCTGCTTCTGTTTGTACAACTTGACTGTGCGTCCGAGATGCAGTTGTTTGCATAATTCCCAGTGTATTACGCTTCCCACTTCGTCAGGTATGTTCTTGTTTCATTTTAGGCCAGTTTGCTGCATTCACTTATTATTATTATTTTTTTTTTATGCACTAGAAAATTTCACACTAATTGCAGTTGCTCTTGCTCAAGTGGTATACAATAAGCGGTAACAAATCTCCCCGGATTTCCATTAACCCCGTTGCAATTTACTTTGTTCTAGCAACATATGTGTTTCTCGCTGGTAAAGCCGTTTGATTTCACTGATGTTGTTCTCTCGGTCTATTTATCGATCCGCGATTTTCACGAAGTTACTCGAGTGTGTCCGGAAAATTACGGAAATAACCAGAAAGAACCGGGTGAGACTTATTACAAAAATTTGTTTTAACCCCCTTACGATGTTAATAATGGCGATGACCACTTAAATCCATTAAGTAATATATTAGAAAAAAATGTCTTGTCTTAATATCCAGAAAACTGCCGAGCACATCAGAGTAATTGCGTGAAAATTGTTAGTTGATAAACGCAGAAGCACCATTCTCGCAACATTCAATGGCACGCAGTGTCTTTCTAATGTAAGTTTTTAGAATGCGCTTGCTCATTATTCTTACGTGTGACGTAATCTTTCTCAGTCATTTTGTGTAAAATGTCATTTATATTTTGTGCTGATTTCATGTGAACGGAATTTCGTTTGTATTGTCTCGTTATAGTAGTTGAATCCTGAAATCGATGACATTGCATTAAAACTTTTCACTTTGTCATGTATGTTCTTGTTTCCAATGTTTCCAACCAATGGTATGTGTTTTATTCTGTCAATCCTTCTTTTGACTGAAGTTTCGCTAAACCATTTTAAGAAATATTACAAGTATCCATGCAATTATTCTTCATACCGTATGATTCTTAGTATTTTATATACCATTTAGCTCTCTCTCTATATATATATCTCTCTCTCTCTTTAAGTTTGTGCGTATTTGATTATAAACCTGTTTACTAGTGTTATAGCTAAATATCATACTTGAAAGGCTTTCATCCTTTAAAAATCTCGTTAAAGTTTGCTCCTCTTGTCCTACCTACGTTTATTTTCAACTCCAAGGGATGATATGCTTTAATTTCTAAACAATGTGTTTACCAATTTCGAACCTGATATTCTACATCGACTTATTTAATTATTGTTATCTATTAGTTTGCTTCTTTTTTTCTTCTGTCATTCACATACATTACTGGTCCTGGATATAACCTTAAACTATATACAATGGTGAGGCTCCAGCTTGCGGGCTTTAGGGAGTGTGCAGCCACTCTTTAATTGCCCTTGCTCCCGGGTCCACTCTGACCCGGAGCGGTAGTACCTGTTAGGGTCCCAACTATGGGTTAAATAGAAACTGACTTGAAAACAACAAATATATTCTATTAAAAAAATGTTCGTCAAAATCTTTGGATTCGGCATTAAATAACCTGAAAAGGGTTGATATGCCGTAAAACAAAAACAACCAACCAACCAACCAAAAAGCTATTGTTCCTTTCTTCTTATTATTTATTATTTAGATTATTTTTCAGCTAATAGTAGTATTAGTAACTGTAGTAGTAGTAGTAGTAGTAGTAATAGTAGTAGTATATAGCATAGTGATAGTAAGAGGAGTAGCAGTGCTACTATTAGAGTTTTCTAACCAATCATTATCAGTGCTTTTTCGTTAGTAATTTACACACATACTGCATCTGAACGATAATAAACCTCACCCAGTGTTCTCAATTGTATGCTGTTTGTGTTTGCTCGACGACAAAGTCAATAGAATTCCTATAATCTTAATAGCAAAACCTATTCTGTTAGTATTGTGTCATTATATTCCTATAAGCTTTGTGTCCGGTTCCTACAGTTATCAATTTGGATTTGTCTTTAAACAATGCAGCACGCACTCTTTTAAAGATCTGATTAATGATATTTATTTAGAGAAAATATTTCCCTTTTACAAGCTTGTGAATAAGGCTGCACGTTGACTGTTTCTTCAGTTACTACTGATTAAAATATAGATAATTTATTAAAAATATGAGAGGCGGAACCGTTTTTAGATACTACAAATTTAACCAACTCACCTAACGAGATTACGCGTATTGATAATGTTGTAGACGATGTTTCAAATTATCTACCTTTCCTTCGCTTCACATATAGGGTTATCAATACATAATTACTGATTAAATATATTTATTATTTCATGGAATTTCGACATATAGTGCAAGCCTTGATTAAAGAAACAAATTACACATTGGAAGCAAATGTGTCATAAAAATTTGTTAAATAAAAACACATGTTAACCTTACGTATCTTTTAGTAAGAACGGCTAACCCTTACTAAATGCATTTCGTGAACAAAAATCTACTGTGTGCTTCTTAAGTCGATATAATGTTGAAACCGTTTACACAGAACACTGATGCTGTACAACGTCTGACTTTGTAACTACTTATATAGATTAGAGTATCGAATTAGTAATAGCAGAAAAAGACACGTCCTTATATATATATATATATATATATATATATATATATATATATATATTTATATATATATATATATATGATAATTGCAACGTCTTGTCAAATGAGTGCCACTCCCTCGGGCACTAAAAATCCATGAGCCGAAGATGACTTTAGTCCTGCTGGCAAAATTCACACGCTCGAACAGGCATGACACTGAAGACGGTCAGTAGTATACATACATATGTATACGTGCACGCATACACACATATGTACACATAAATACACACACATACATATAACACACATACATACATACACAATACATAATACCTATACATATACATACATAAAGATACACAAAACGGTCAATGGCATACATATATATATATATAAATGCAATATATACATATGTACATACATACATATCTGTAAACATGCACACATATATACACATGTAAAATTCACTTGCACACATATATATATATACATATAAAATTCATAATAAACATACATATACATACACACGCGCATTGCACTGAAAGGGACGGCTAGAATCCTGAAAAGATCTCTTGGTTGGACTCACTAAAATAGGGGTAAATGTCAGACATCTGGTTGGATGTCCCATCCCCTAGAAGAAAAAGTTTAAGAAAAATGAAAAAAAAGAGAAATGTAAATACATATAAATACACACACATATACAAATGCATTCACACATATACATACATATAAAATTATGTACACGTATGTATATATATATGCATACACTTACCTACATATACATACACATACATAAATATGCACTCATACACAAATATGGGCATACATACACATATACATGCATACATATACATACACACATGCATATATACACATGCACGCACACATTCATATATGCACATACACACATGCATATATACACATTCAATACAAATGTGTAAACAATATATATATATACGTACATACATATATACATACACATATACATACATATACACATAGATATACACATATAAACATACATCTGCACATGAACATACATACACGTATACATACATAGATACATATAATGATCGCAGATCAATTATTACAAGCTTCCAGCATTTCAGGCCTACACGCGTGACAGCTTTTCGATGACCGAGGGAGTATCTATACACAGATTATGTTATAGAGTTTTAGCTTTGTACAACAGCTAAATCTCCCTCTCGGTCCAAACTGTTGACATCCAGCAACAAGAAAGAGCAAGATAGCCAGCAACAAGTCAAACTGCAAATCAGCTTAATGCGGGTATTTAGCTCCCGCTTTATGTTTTTTTTTTAAACTCTAAGATTTGCTTCTCCTAGAGGGGTTGCCCTCACCACAGCTTACGGGAGACCTCTCCACCCCACATACACATGACAATAAACACATGCGTACATACAGATGTACCCCAACATACGCATGCATGTGCACACACATGCAACCATAATCACGTAGAGGCACACATATACACACACATACATATGCCTATCCATACGTACACACACATATACATGTAAAATACATATAATGGAATATTCCAAAAGTCATACACAGTAAGTGTACAGCGGATGGACAGTTTTCGTCCCTTTTCATTCCTGATTTTTTCCCCTCTTTCCTTTGTTTTGTATTTTTTTAAATAAAACGTTTTTTTTAGACTCACACATATTCAGTCCATGATAATGATGATGATATTGACGAATTCACATATAATTTTCCACATAATTCAATGTACGAATCGACAAAAAACAACAGTCCGATTGATATGAATTACAGACGCTTAGCTTTTTTTTTAAATAAAAAGTTTGTTTTAGACTCACACATATGCAGTACGTGATAATGATGATGATGTTGACAAAATCACACATAATTTTCCAAATAACTCAATGTACGAATCGACGAAAAACAACAGTCCAATTGATATGAATTACACACACACACACACACACACACACACACACACACACACACACACACACATATATATATATATATATATATATATATATATATATATATATATATATATATATATATGCATTGGCTTAAAAAGGTTTCAAGACCTTTTTTAGACCGGCATCGAAAATTGTCGTAAACTCTTAAAAATTCAGTATCATACTGCTGTACGTCTTATAAGATGACGGACCAATTTTTATAATTTCAGGATCTAAAAAACAGCTATAACAGGAATTGAAATACACCTCATAAAAAGCGTGATTGTCACAGCCGGTTATTTTTAATGTAGTTTCAGTCTAGACGTGAGACACTTTAGAGGAAAAATACGCAATGAAATTGTGTTTTAAACTTGGAAAAATATTACAAAATCTTTTGAAATCGTTTCAGACTGCCCTTGGAGTGTCTTGCATGAATCGAGTATCTCATCTTATGTTTCATGAGAGATTATAAGAAGGGAGTAAGTGTTTGAGGGAAGATGAGTGGTGTAGGAGAAGTAATGGAAGTCAGGACACCAGTGTCGGATGGCCAAATAAAGACTTTAATGAATAAGGACCATTGTATGTCTATAAAGACAAAAATTGCCTAGTTTAGAATGTGGGAACATCACACAATTATTAGTGAGGAAGATATGCCCGAAGTGTGTCTTAAGGAGGCAGTCAGCAAATCCATACCTGTCAAAGACTATTTGACTAAAATAGGCATGAAGATAGTTCCCCTAAATACTTCTCGTCCAGACCTTGCTCTCTTTAATTTTGGTTATTCCCTGAACTCAAAGAAACCATTCGAGGTTGTCGTTACGAGAAAATTAAAGAGATTGAAGATGATTATTCGGGG
This sequence comes from Euprymna scolopes, assembly GCF_053919585.1. NCBI lineage: Eukaryota > Metazoa > Mollusca > Cephalopoda > Sepiida > Sepiolidae > Euprymna > Euprymna scolopes. Next base: position 10,656,205 of record NC_136491.1, on the reverse strand, counting down.
ATCATTGATGCGCTCACACAAGAGTACTTCTATGGAGCCTTTCAGATTTTGTTGAAACTTTACAAAATGTGTCAATTCAGCTGTAAGAAATTCTCCTGAGAGGGAACTAAACTCTCATATGTATACTATGAATAAAGGTTCTCATAGCAACAATGCCGAAAAACCTATTGAAAGAACATCCTGTATATATATATATATATATATATATATATATATATATATATATATATATATATATATATATATTGTTCTCTGACAAGTAAAACTTGAAAAATCTCTGCTTGTTAACATTACTCTTGTTCTTAACGATTTTATCCGAAAATGCAAGGGTAAACACCACTTTATCGGAGTAAAACACACTTGGACCTATAGACTGGTTTTCTTATCAGAATAATTATTAATGGGATATATATTATTTTATTTAGGTATCCAAGAACACAATTTACGAATTGTAATTTTGGTACTGGAGCCATGAATAATCCGAGCAGATTATGGATGGGTGGCAGACGTAGGTTAAACCATTGGGTATAAATAAGCTTCCAGAATAAAAATATACTTTAAAAGCTTAATTTTTTTTAATAATCTCCAAGAATAAAAATATACGTTAATATCTTAATTTGTTGAATAAGTAAGCTTCGCCTTTTCTGTAACTGTTTAATTAATTAATAAATCATATACGCATTTTAGGGTTTACCAAACTAGAAACATAAAACGGTCCTGGTTGTCTCCCTTTAACTGTTATAAGTACCTACGGCAATCTTGGGTTCCCATAATTTCAACTAATTTTCTAAATTAATAACGAACAGGATTATCTCCCTTCGTAGCTAAGACTACCCGATATTTGCTAATCCCAATAGATGAGAACGAAAGAGAATAATGGAATAAAAAAATTAAAATGTTGAATGGGATGCATAACCTTGAATGGTGAATGAGGATAAAATAAGTATGAGGCAATGTATGGGCTTTATTTCCCTATTAAATAAAATATTAACCTAAAACTGGTCTTAAATCTAAGAAATATGATAGCCGATATTTTTCTAAAGAAAGTAGCGAGCATATGTTGAATACGAAACTAACATAACCGTAACGTTTTAGCTTTGTTTATCTGGCCATATTTTAAATATAAAAATAAATTTCTAAATAATTAAAAAAAATATGTGAAATAAAGAAATGTAGAAATCTAATTTATGAAACCAACGAATATTAGCATTAAAAGATATTAAATGGATACGGGTTTTTGTAGTAACTTCTAAGGACAGGTTTTTAATAGTGATACGAAAATTAGTAGATATATAAATATTTAAATAAGCTTTGACAAAAATGCGTCCGGGATAAATGTTTTCGCGTGCTTTATTTCCTTTAAGGGAAATGTCTTTGTATATTGTTCTATTGATAAAGTGTTTTTTATTCAATAATTCTGAAGAGAGATTGGTTATGTGAAAATTGGCAAACGCCATAATGTTTGAATTTGTCCAATTATACTTGAAGCAATTGTAACTAACAATGAAATACACTTTTTATTGTTATCAATTCTTTTTTGAAGTCTTCGTTTTGTTAACACAGTATATAAGTGAACGTGTTTGTCTGTGTGGGTGTATGTGTGTCTATGTCTGTCTGCGTAAATTTCCCTACACAATAACTCCGTCAACCTTTTAATCTACAGATTCGAAATTTGATATACAGGGTAATGAGATTTGGGAAAATTTTGTAATCCGTTTTCGGCATGAAATTTTGCTGTTGATGAGTAAAAGTTCAACGATTTGACCTTTGAGAACTCTACCAAAATCCTCCGCCACTTTTGGGTATAAACACTTAAAATTTAAGGTATCTAACTTAATAACTTGATTTGAGCCCAAAACAATAAATGTTAAGTGGTGATAATAGGGGTCAAATTAAAGAAACATTAACCTCTACAGTCTGTACCAAATTACTAAAGACAATTTTTTGTGTAAACATTTGAAATTTGATATAAAATGTATTCTGAGATAGGATAAGCTTCTAATTAGTATCGATTGAGCTCTTTAGACGAAAATTGTCTAAAAACATTAATTTCTTCACCTCCAACTGGCCACTTTTCTACAGGGAGCAGTCGCTTTTCTCACCGATATTTTCGAAAGTCATCCCCTCTTTCGACTGTCTAGCCTTCATTTAAACCTACGTCACTTCCGGTTTGGCTGTGATTGTAACAGCAAAGACGTCGGGTTTTGTTCCCGTTTTCTCCTTCGCGATACGGGTTCCAGCCTGCATTCCTACTACCATTGTTGTGTTTTGCTCAACACACACCTCCAAACACACGGCTATACTGCTATATATATATATATATATATATATATATATATATATATATATATATATATATATATAGTAATTTATAAAATATATATGGCGATTAAGCTACACTGAATATTCCGCGTTTCATCCACTCTAGGACTCTACAGACTTATATATATATATATATATATATATATATATATATATATATATATATATATATATATGTGTGTGTGTGCGTGTGTGTGAGTGTGTGTGTATTTGTATATATACATAATTATGATAAATAAATATGTATGAAAGTCTGTTCTCAGTATCAAAATTTTGAGTCTTAGTACTTTTTATATATATTAGTATTTTTGTAAACAAGCTAAAATACAGAACTAGTTTAGTATAACACTGTTAATATATATATATATATATATTCAAACATCATCATATTTAAACTCAACAATTTTTTTTAATTTTTAAGCATTCGAGGATGACATAAATGGTTTAGTTCCTTTATGGGGAATTTGATTAAATTTTAATAAAAGAAAATACGTATTATATACGTTTTTAAAGCCAAATCACAATGCAAGAAATAAAAATATTTTACTGGGTTTAAAATAAAATAAACAAATATTATTTGCAAAAATGCAACCCGGACGTGAGAACATTTCAGAACAAAAATATGCAATACGATTCTCTTTTAAACTTTGGAAAATATTACAAAAATGTATGGAATTGTTTCAGGTTGTCTAGTAACATAGTTATTCATTTTAATTTCCAAAAATAATATGTGGTTTATTTTCTTAGCAATATGTAAAATAGAAAGATTTAGCGTATTCTCAGCTTTTGAAATAGCAATTACGCAGCCAAAATTGCATTTCACAGTTTTGCTTATTCTAGCTTTTTCTATTTTTATATCCTTCTGATCATTGAAACCACGCCATTAGAATACCAGCTGGTAGCTGTGATTATGCAACGCTTAACCCAAAATAAACGCATTATATGCAATGCCACTCGAAGCAAGAGTCGTCAGTAATGCATAGATAGTTCATAGCATGCTGTTTAGTCTTTCACTACTTTCATAAAACATTTATTCTATTACTTGCCCGGCCCTATAATTAAACCTCGCAAAAATCTGATAAAAATTTATTTTTTTTAATCACAAACGTGCTTTTCTTTGGATGCAATGTCTCATCTTCAAGACATTGACATAAATAGCTCATGATAATTAATCTTCTAAGATGTTTACGTTATCATGTAGTTTTTATTCATATTTTGTTATAAATCTGATTTATCACAAATTTTATGATCAAATTAATGTCTAGACGGTTTTATGGTCATATTATTGATCTGATAAGTTTAACTGATAACGTTAGTGTGAAAAGATGTCTTTCGAACGTATACATGGATGTCCTATTCATCGCACTTGCGTATTATATTCCAATGTACTTTACTGCACTGAGGGTTCGGGTATTAATTGCCATCCTATCCGACTCTTTAATTTACATGAAATCATGATGACCATAGTTCTGTCTCGGAGACAATGAATACTACCATTAAAAGTGCATTTACACATAATCATGAAGCAAGAGTTGCGCAATCCCAAACTTCACCTATTCTGAGTCGGCACTGCCTGATTAAAGTTGCAATGAGAATCTATGGCGACTGGAAAGACATGCCGAGATAAGCGGAAAGAACATAGAGCAGATAACTAATATTCCCAAGATGATCATCCAATTAGTACGGACCGGGTTCAAGGCTGCTTATATTTTTTGATTGAACCGGAACCATTGTGGCAGCGTGATGAAGTCGTATCACATATTATGACACAAACTATTAACATTTCCAGTTAAACACAACACAAACCTAAGATGTGATACTTGAAGCACTTTATTGTCTTGACAGTGTAGAAGACCGACTTTGCAATCGAGTAGAAAAGTAATCTCTTTACTGCTATGCAATTTGTTACATACAAAATTTGTTGCTGGTTTCTATCTAATGTAGTGTTATGCCCATTGTAGATAGTGTAAAGACCTCTAATATCGGCAAGCCGAACAAAAACATCCACAGCAAAACACGGCCATATATACAAATACAGCAAGAGGTTTCTTACTTTTTCTCAACCAAACAAGAAACCGAACTTTCCTGAAAAATGTTTATTTCTTAGAGCATCGCATTTGTGAAAACACAGTATGATTGCAATTTCGCAATCGACCACCACACCGTCGTCTATATAGAGTAGAGGAGGTGCTAGGTAGCATGGGGGAGATGCGGCGTCTAGCGTAAGGTTCATTAGGGATGAAAAAGATTAAGAGGAATTATAGAATGTTGGGGGAAGCTTTATTGACTTCTAAAAAAATAAGGAGAAGCTTATTATATATAGTATGATATATAAGAATATATATGGTCTTTGCCATAGTATTGAGATTAAGGAGTATATGTATTATGGTTAATAAGGGGTTGTATTTTTGCTGTGTGGTAATTTTTTAACGGTTTGTGGAGCGTCTATTTTCTATGGAGTGGGTAATTTTGATTACTTTTTTTTTGGGGGGGGGAGGGTTGTGTAAGGTTGCAAAACTGAAAGGTAATATGCGGCAATATATTTATAAGTTTCTACTGTTATGATATAGGGAGTATGATCATCAGGGGGCGATCAGAGATTAGGGCAGCAATGACTATGAGTGCGTATAACTTGATGCAAAATGTTAAGTATATATAATGATGTTAAAATGGGGGAGCAAGGAAACCATAGCTACTTATTAGAGTGGTAAAATATACTAAATAATAGTAGAGTAATTATAATAGTACGGAAGATAATAGTAATGCCAATTATAATAATAGTAGTAATAATAAAGTTGAAAATAAATAAATGTAAAAAGAAAAAAGAAAAGAAAAGAAATATAAAATAAAGGCAAAATTAAAAGTAAATATTAAACATAATGTTACCAATAGCTGTGATAAAATTAAACTCAAAATTACTGTTAATAACAGTGAAGATTGAGATAATGATAGCAATTATGGTGGCAATGACGGGGGTGATAATAATGATATCAATTATAATGATGATTACAATAATAATAATGATGATAAAAACAACAATATTAATAATAATAACAATAGTAATAGCGTTAAAAACAGTGCAGTAATAATAATGATAATAATAAAGGCAGTAGTAACAATACTTCTACCACTACCTCCAACATCACCACCACCATTACCAATAAGAATAAGGTAAATACTGTTAATACTAAATTATTAGGGGTGCGTAAAAAGGGGGTACAGACGAATGGGGGATTAGAATAGCAGGAAATGGGGGTGAGGAGTGAGTGGTGAGTGGACTCGTATAAAATAAAGTAAAATAGAGTATATATATATATATATATATATATATATATATATATATATATATATATATATGCATACATATACGCATACACATACATATATCCGTACTAAAAAATAGATGTATAATAAGCCGGGAAAGCGTAATAGTTCGGCGAACAAAAGGCCCTTGGGTTTAAATTAAAGGATTGCTTCACCAGGAACGGTAGTTTCAAGCGTCTACATTAAAACTTTAAATTTCTTGAAGTTCGATTATAAAGACCATCAAATTTGTGTTTATATAAACAGGCCAGGCCTAGAAAGTGTAATACATACTTTCTCGTTTATGAATACGGGGTACAGGTCCATCGAATCGCCATAACTACTTCATGTAGTAGGTTTAATCTCCAAGAGATCCAGAAGTATAGTTGATAGCAGTCCTTTAAATTTCCATATTTCTCCAATTTTTTTTAATTCAATAAAGCTTCCCCCAATATTCTATAATTCCTCTTAATCTTCCCCATCCCTAATGAACCTTAGGCTAGACGCCGCATCTCCCCCATGCTACCTAGCACCTTCTCTACTCTTCTAATGAGAAGCAATAGGCTTCGAAATGCCCTCGCATCAACAGTCCCTTCCATTGCCCAAATTTTGCCTGTATTCCATTATTAAATAGATGATCCATTCTGTATCTACCAATATATAGTTTTGTGTCTTCATTTCATACTCTTGTTGTCCTATTGTATAAGCTCCAATAATTATTGTTGAGCTTGGCCTTATCCTGATAAGGCTCCTTTTGTGGAATTGATCTTTCTCGTTTCCTTTTACATTAAGCTATCTATCTATCTATCTATCTATTTATATATATATATATATATATATATATATATATATATATATATATCATCGTGTGACAGACTTCCTTAAATACTCAAAAAACGGCTAAACAGATGTTCTTTAAAATTTCCAGAACTTCAGTTATAAGTTTGGTAGTGATTTGAGTACACTTCTGCCTCAGAATATCCCCCGATAATTACCGATAATTGAAACCGTTTTTTTAATTCATCTATCACCACTTAAACCATTTTTCATGCTGTAGCTTGGAAACAATGCTAGAACAACGGGTTGTGCATAGTCAGATGTTGATAAGTACATAGCGTGTTTTTGTTGTTGATTTTTTGTGTTTTTGTTTTGAAGGACGGGGTCTGTAGTTTCAAACTCCACACGAAAATGTCTTAATCCTTTTTTAATTAACTGCAAAGATTTTTATAAAACTTAAAAATTTACTTGTCTTTTTTATGCACGACGTGGTTTGTAGGTTCAAACACCGCACGTCAATTTCTTAATAATTATTGTCGGTAACTGGAAATAAGTTTGTTCATAAAATTGGAAAATTTAAGCGTGTGTGTATTTTTTAAACTATCTATTTTTTGCAATATAAAACTGGAAAATTGCGCCAATTTAATTTAACTTTAAATTAATTATATTAAAAAAATAATCGTTAATTACTTCGATGAAATAAAAAAATAATTTGAATTCACTCAAGTCACTAAAAATAATCAAACATCGCATAAAACTTGTTTAAACTAAGTGTGCTTTAAACTAATTGTTTGTTATAAAATTATTATTTTCTTGAATCAAAAATGCAGAGACGGTAATATCGCAAGCAATTACAGTACAAACACAACTTAACACCCTTTTTATATTTAAAAAAGTTGAGGAGTTTTTTTTTTCGTTAACTGGAAAGAAATTTATAAGATTTGAACATTTACGTGTGCGGGAAAAAATAGCTGCTAAAGTGATAAATAAGAGAAACTGGATTGTTACTGGAAATTTGCATCCACTATGTCGGATCATGTTCATCAGTAATGTGTCAAGATACCCGAAATTTACTAAACATATTTAGTATTACAAAAAAATCAATATATATATATATATATATATATATATATATATATATATATATATATATATATATATATTGGAGTTACCAAAGATACAGATCAAAATAAGAATAGAAAAGCATCAGACCAACCTCCGAGCAAGGCCGGGTAATACTGCTAGAATGAATATATATATATATATATATATATATATATATATATATCAGTGTGTGTGTGTGTTTGTGTGTGTGCGTGTGTGCGTGTGTGTAATTGAAATTGTCTGTGGGTGTACGTTTCCCTAGCAAACTACTCTGTCATTTTCCCTCCACCAACTCGAGATTTGAAATAGAGGGTATTGAGATTTGGGAAAATCTTTTTAATCTGATTTCGCCAAGAAACAAGGCTGTCTATAGGCCAAATTTCAACGATTTGATCTTTGAAAACTCTACCAAACCCCGCCAATTTGGGTTCTAAACACTTGAAATTATAGCTGTAGGTAACTTGGACATGGATAAAAATTTTACTTGGTTTGGGCCAGACAAATAAATGATAAATAGCTCATAATTAGGGTCAAAGTATAAATAATGCGGTTTCTAACAAATTAATCAGCCAATTTTTTGTCTAAAAATTTGAAATTTTACATAAAGTGTGTTCAGACATACGGCAAGTTTTTTGCCGAAAATTTGGCTGCCAAGGAGTAAAAGTTCAAAAGATTTGACGTTTTCTATAGATAACTATTCAATTATTTTTGGGTCTACACATTTGAAATTTTACATAAAAGGTATACAGACACGCGCTAGCTTTTTCATCATGAGCGAGAATTTGGCAGCCAAGACGTAAAAGTTAAAAGAGTTGATTTTCGCAGACTCTACCAAACTACTCCGCAAATTGTATGTCTAAACACCTAAAATTTTAGATGTGGGTTACTGGATCTTTAATCAGATGTTATACACACACACACACAGATATTTATATATATATAAATATAAATATACATATATATATAAACATATATATAACATATATATAAACATATATATATAATCATATATATATATATATTTAAACATATATATATACACATATATATATATTTAAACATATATATATATATATAAACATATATATATATATTTAAATATATATATATAAACATATATATATATTTATATATTTAAACATATATATATATATATATAAACACATATATATATATTTAAACATATATATATAAACATATATATATATATATATTTAAACATATATATAAATATATATATATATATTTAAACATATATATAAACACATATATATATAAACATATATATATATATAAACACACATATATATATAAACATATATATATATATATATATATATATATATATATATATGCACATAAATTTATGAATAGTACATAGAGCCCGAGCAAAGCCGGCTTGGACTGCTAGTATATATATATATATATATATATATATATATATATATATATATATATATATATATATATATCTACATATATAAAAATGTAATTCTTGGTTCGTTCAAAGGCCATAAACCATATTTCTACTTTAACAATTTAATTGAAATTTTCAGAAAATTCATGTGCAAAGTCAAGGAATGTTTGCATGTTATTAAAATAAATTATGATCGTTAAGATCGCAAATTATAAAAATATATTAAATAAAATAAAAATATTTTTTCGTTACTACGAGACTGTCCGCCATATTTTATTTCCGGTAGAAATGCGCCTTTCACGTTCACCACAGGTTGACGACTTTCGAATTACAACATTTAACTATCTAATTAATAGATGGGTAAAAAAAAAACCCTATTTTTTAAATTATATATATATATATATATATATATATATATATATATATATATATATATATATATATATGTACTTTAACCTTACAATTGAATAAAAAACATATCATAAAACTTTAATTAAATTTAACTTGGAGATACGATTTAAAAAATAGCGCGGATTGGTAAGTGCACTAGCACCATTTGTTTATCTTATTGTTTTTATTTTTAAAAGCCTACCTAAAATAAATTTGTCTAATTCTGTATTGCTTATGGTATTGGGGGGAGGTAAATATGAAGAATTACTCCACCCTCGAAAGTTCCTTTAAAATTACCACTTTTAGTCGTTTTCGGGGTCGCTGAAAACGAAAATAACGTTTATAATTAAGGCAAACGAGTAGTTTCCAAGATATGAAGAAATGTTAGTTTTAAAAAATGGAGGATCACTTTTCCATAATGATTTTACATAAAATGATCACCCATTTTGTAGCCACGATTTTTTTTTGGGGGGGGGCTTTCTTTCTACCCTTGGAAAATCCTTTAAAATTACCTGTTTAAATTGCAAAATGCAAAAGAAATCAAACAAAAAACGTTTAGCCAAGAAATACACAGAAAATTTTTTGGCAATAACATCCATTTTTTTCTATCGAATTCATTTGCTGTTTTTATTGATAACTATTTTCTCCCGGATATTTGATAAAATTTTCCACAAAGGGCCGTGCGTCTCACGTTCATATATAACAAAAATTTTTTTTTAAAGATTTCGGTGTGCTAAAAACGAATAGTTTTTATGATATGAAGAAATTACTTTTTCGAAAAGTAGGCGATCACTTTTCCATGTAAATTTAACTTAAAATAAGCACCCACTTTCTAGCCACCTGAGAGGGGGGGCCATGTTTATTGGCTAAACAGCTTTCTTTTATGCTCGCGCGTACCATAAACGAAGGCTACGGCTATGAAATTGGAAATAGTCCCAGAGTCCAGGGATTATTATCATGCAAAAGAAATCAAACAAAAACTTTTTAGCTAAGAAACACACAGAAAAATGCCCCTCTCTCAGGTGATCAGAAAGTGGGTGCTCATTCTAAGTTAAATTTACATTGAAAAGTGATCACCCTCTTTTCAAAAAGTAATTTCTTCATATCATGAAAATGTTCTTTTTGCGACGGAAACGGTTTGCAGATTCGTTTTTAGTACACTGAAATCTACAATAAAATATTTCGTTATATCCGAACATGTGACGGGCCTTAAAGTAAAATAATACCGGATTTTGGGGGCAGATTTGCCGTTTAGTTGTACAAAGAAAGAACAGGTAATCACTAAAAGGGACTCTTAAAAGTCGTCATCTGTATCGAGCAAAAGTTTAAAACCACTGATTATATGTCAGCCTACGTCACAGTAACATATATTGAGTTCCTAACAGTATTTTGTATAGTTTTTTTTTGATTAAACTCATTTTCCAAAAATTTCCCCAAACTCTACGTGTCTGATACAATCTGCCGCCATTTGTATTTTTCAAATATACCGATAAACACTGCATGTTTTTGAACCGATTAAACATTATACATTACATAAAACACTACAATCTTATCCAGTTAGGTAGAACATTTACTTTTCTTGCCTTTGATAACATTTATTTGTTATATATTTATTTTGTGACAACTTGTTTGTATCTGTGTTTAGTAAGACAACCCCTTTTCATTTAATGTAACGTTTAGTCGGCTCGAAAAACAGTGTTTATCGGTTTATTTGAAAGATACAAATGGTGGCGGACACTGTTGATTACGTTTAGTTTGAGAAAGTGAGTTAAAACTAAAAAAAAATATAAAAAATGCTATCACAAACCCACCGATTATGTCAGCCTATGTCATGATAACATATATTCGGTGGGTTTTTGACACTGTATTGTATAGTCTTTAGTTTTCAACTTACTTTCCCAAACTTAACGTATTCAATAGAGTCTGCAACCATTTCTGTTTTTCGAGCCGATTAAACATTTTACATTGCATAAAAACACAAAAGAATTATCCAGTTAGGTAGAAACATAGCATACCTTACCTTTGCTTTCATGTATTTGTTTTTGACAACTTTTTCGAATATGTGTATAGTAAACCCCCTCCCCAATCACTCAAATATCAATTACTAACTCACATTTTTGTATATAGAAAACAACAACAAAAAAAAAACATTTAGCTTTTCAACATTTTTGCTACGTTCAGCTTTATCTACTGATTGTTGGTCGAACCTAAGCCATGATTGGCGGTAATCCCAAGTATCAGGATCCAATTCTGCAAGAGTACCATTTTTTTTCATTTTAGACTTTTTTAAAAACTTTTTGGGAGTGGATTGCTGTACTAAGAATATAAGAAACATGCATTTTCTCTTTTTATTAGAAATTCCCATTACACCAAATTCAGCCACAGCAACGCGTGGCAGGGTACAGCTAGTATATATATATATATATATATATATATATATATATATATATATATATATAGTTGAGAAGAGGGTTCTTGTAGATTTATTTTTTATATTTATTACAAATTACCTTTTTAAAATAAATTGTTGTTATAATATTATTAACTCATATACCATTTTTAAGAGGTTTTTTCTGCTCTACCGTATCGTTTCAATTAGAATCGTTTTAAACGAATTATGTGCCGATTTAGAACGTTAAATACAAGATGGAAAAATAGCAAATTCGTACAATTTTTTAATTTCAAATCAAGCTAGCCCGAAAAGCTGCTGAAACAGATCGCATTACCAACGACGCATTTGGCGCAGGAACCACTACAATACGCACAGCAGAATGCCTGTTTAAGAGATTTTCTTTTGGCGACGAGAGTTTCAATTTTCTTCCACGTCACTACACGACCGCGCGTTGTTAAACCGACCCTGCAAAAGTTGAACAGATTGGGCTACGAACTCTGCCTCATCCGCTATACCCACCAGGCATATCACCATCTGACTATCTATTTATCAAGTATCTGGACACCTTTCTGAACGAGAAATGCTTTGCACACCTAATCAAGAGCAAAAACGCTTTCAGCGACTTCATCGACATGAGAACGCAAGATTTTTACGTTGCTGGTATGATTATGCTTGATTTGCGATGGTGCTTATTTCGCTTCAGACACTACTGTCGCTAATATTTCACTGCCGCTTCGATCTGTCACTCAGCTGTACTGCCGCTAATAATTCACCGTCGTTGTGCTGTGTAAGTGACATTTCGCCTTTACTCGCTAACCAAAACTGACTGCCGACTATTTATTTACTTAATTACATCTTTTATTTGATTTTTTTTGTTTAGTCAATTTAAGACGTTGGTAATTATTTATTATGAATTGTTACCAAAGCAAAGCCTTGGAAAAACCTAAATGACATAGAAAAATGTAAGCATGAAAGGTAATATAGTCAAGATTTAAACATGGAAAAGTAAAAGTATAGTTGTAAGAAATAAGGAAGTTAGGACAAAATGTTCTTGTAAAAAATCAATTAAATTTATAAATTATAATATTACACTATTAATTAAGAATTGATTATATAATCTTAGATTGAATTTTTAAAAAAAGTCTTAATGTTGCAATATTTTGTGTAATTAATAATGCCTTTCCATTGTTTTTCCTATTTAATCTAAAGATGCACCCGATTTTAAATATCCTGTTTGTTAGAAATGAAATATCAAATAAATGCATAAAAAAGGCAAAAATATATTTTTATGGCCATTTGATTTTAATGATCAGAAAATAAATAAACATTAACTTTATTTATTTTTTAAAAAATGAATCCAAAATAAATTTTGGAATAGAATAGATTAAAAATTAACAAGAGATTCAAGAATTTGAAACCGTGACGCGAACTTGGTTGTTAACCCATTATTAATCGTATTCCTGCCGCTGTTTCGTATTCACCTTCGAGTGTAATTCAGCATTTTAGTTCTATCTTTTCTAGTCATTTTTTATAATTGGAAAAAATGTTTTTATATTGTTATTTATACTTCTTACCTGTATTGCCATTACTTGCACCAAGTGTATTGTGCTAATTTGTTTGTAGATCAATTTTTCCCATTTAATTTAATTTATACAATGACATTTTTTTTATTTGATAATCATTTATTTTATAAAGCCTTTTGTTGTCTGCGTTAGGTGATTCGTTTAATTGGTACTGTTTTTTTTTAGGGGGGGGGGGTGCGTTAACCCGGAACAATGTGTTAGTTTACCTTTACTCCAAATGATTTTGTCAAATATATTTGCTGTTTTCTCATCTAATTATTCTTCAGAAAAAATAAGAATTTTTGTTTCATTCTGAAATTAAGAATAACAAATTCTGTAGAGATTCCCGCAAACCTTATATTAACAATACTGTTGCTGAACGGTAATAATCTAAAATCCCTAACGCACGCATCGATAATCACATATCATAAGGTTTTTCTTGTTGCGTAAAAAGTTGTAAAAAACATCTGTAAAAACAATATTGCTCTAGAAACAAGTAAATCGTTTTAATAAAATGAAATACATTATATTTTGCGTATTATCTCTTTCAATAGCATTGCAAAAGGTGGTAGACAGATGGATTAACAAGTATCGACCGTGCTTACCGAAGTGAAACAAAAAGAAACAATGAAGCGGCCATTTTATGATAACGCTGAAACAAGCTCTTGATTTAGATTTAAGACACGCCTCCAGTAAAGGTAAATTTACTCATATAAAATGAATACATTTTGCTTCGGGTTTAACTTTTTTTTAATAACTTAATTACAATGTATACAATGGGATTTATTAATTATTATAGGAGATTATTGCCCACAGATATATATATATATATATATATATATATATATATATATATATATATAATTCTTGCACTGGGTGTGTGTATATATATATATATATATATATATATATATATATATGTGTGTGTGTGTGTGTGTGTGTATGATTATGGTCATACATGTCTTTATTCGTGCAGGTAAATTAATTAGATTTTCATATGCCTTGTAAATATCCGAAAGCATGGTCTTCCTTATTTTTTATGTATTTCATGCATTATTGTGTGGATTATTTCTAGGCAGGTTATGTTCGGTTGAAGTTTGTTTATATTTTTGTTTAATATTGTATTACTCATGACAAAAATGTATGTTTATTTACGGTTTAAATACATAAGACGTTGTATATACATACTGTGGGGTATATGGTTAGAGAAAAAGAAAAAAAAAAGAAACGTACCAGGCGTATCTGCATCGCTCTTTGGGAAAGAAGAAGGAAAGGATGGCCAGCGCATTTGTATACGCGAAGGCCATCTTGGGAAGGCAGAGCATGATGGGAGAAGCTATTTTTTCCTCTCTCTTCCTTTTTTTCTAGATAGGAGGATATAAAAGCAGGGAAACATTCCCGGGGGGATCAGAGAGAAAAGAGTCGTGAAATGAATTGAAAAGAAGTTTGTTAAGCTGATGTTCGGATTGTGCGGTGTGAAATTGGTGGCGAGAGGCCAGGTGTGGTCGATTGGAAAAGAAGAGGGCAGAAACGTGATGTTGTCGAGAGAGTGACTCACTCCTTCCCGAACCCCAGAACCGAATCTTGATTATAACCTTAGACATGTATATATATATATATATATATATATATATATATATATATACATATATATATATATTCACATATATATATATATTCACATATATATATAGATATAATATATATATATATATGTTCACATATGTACATGTGTTCACATATAGAGATATATGTATGTATGGAGGTAACATGCATATATATACATATATATGTATATACATACTGTGAGGGTCAAAAGTGTAGGCAACACGTATATACTGATAAATTTATGCTACAATACTTTTCAACATAATAGCTATGTGACTCATTGTTCGGTATGCAAATATATAAAGTAAATCCCTAAAAAAATCATATTCTGGGGAAAATATGGATATTAAAAAAATGAGGAAGAAATATCGGCCAAAAGACTTTTCAAGACTCATTTAATTCAAAACAAATCACATGTTTAAACATAATTTAATTTTAAAAAAATGTGTCAATATAATAATAGTACAATATATTGTTAACATATTGAAGGAAACCAAAAGTTATTTCTCAAATAACAACAAAGCCATACAAATTTTCAAAACAATTTAACCCTTTATGTCCTTTCCTCCCTTCTTAATCAAATCCATCAGCTTCCTATCAACAGAGTATGCTAATTGATGCACTTGTTGAGGTTTGATTTCAGAAGATATCTCCTTAATCCTCTCCCAAATGTCTTTTGTACTACTGAATTGATGCCCATTTTCGTAAAACTCCATCAGAATCGAGCAGAAGTTTTCTATCGGATTCAGATCCAGGTTCTGAGGTGGCCAATCTATCAGACGTTCACCAGAGATCCCTAGGCTGAAAGCCAAGCTTTTGTTAACCAAGGGGCATCGCGTAGGGCATTATCTTATTGAATATGAGATTCTGGTTGACAACAAGGGCAATAAATTCTGTTCCAAAACACACAGAATTCATTTTGACATCTTCAGGGACAAGAAAAGGGCCAGAAATCTCACTACCAAAATCCACGCCTAAATATTCACTCCTCTTTCTCCCTGTTGACGTCTGAATCGCAAGTGTGGGCTATTACCTCAAAGAAGTTATCTCTTGATCCAACCGTCGTGACCGTTGAGCGTTGATCTAACCTCGTCAGTCCAGAGAACATTTCGAAAATTAGTTTACAAATATTTAATGGCCCATGCTAGTCGCTTCTGTTAGTTGATATCACTCAAATAAGGACATTTTTTTCGGTGTTCTCTGGTCCGATATTTGTTTCAAAATCTGATTTCGGGCGCTTTTAGAGAAGCAAGACATTCCTGAATCGTCAAAAATAGTTTGCTTGTGCTGTGTGGGTTGGCTAGCACACTCCTCTGGATTTTTCTCAAATCTCGTGATGAAGTAACCTTTGGTCCTCCGCTTTAATGTTTTTTTTTCTTTCATCTTTCCACTCAATGATGAAACGTTTCACAGTTCGGTTATATCGCTTCCAAATTTTTTAAATTGCTTGTGTAGACTTCTTCGCAGCAAGTAATTTCACAATTTCACCCTTCTCATTATCTGTCAACATCTTTCCATTAGCCATTATTAATAAATTAAGGTTACCTGCATACATTTTGGCTCACCTGAAAAGTGAAAATGTTTAACAATAATTATTTTTTTTTGTTATCGTAAAATGTAGCAATTGAAATTTAAAAACATACGCAGGTAGCAAATGATGAAAGAGGTTAAACTAAAAAAATAAAGCAAAATTAATAATTAAATTGAGAAAAATAGGCCTGCCAATTTTTTGTCTCCCACAGTATGTATGTATATATATATATATATATATATATATATATATATATATATATATATATATATATACGCACATACATATATATTACCGTTTTATCTGCTTATTTACACACGTTTCGATTACCGAATCCTATCAACGATCCGATAATTTCATCATACTTATATATATATATATATATATATATATATATATATATATATATATATATATATATATATATATTTTATTTTATAAAGCTCCCCTCTTCGGTAGAGCACTCTCGTAAATTATCTTACTCGCTACTTAATTTAGCTGAAATAATGCGAAGCTCGCGATTTGTTTACAAACAAAACGTTTGAGCCCTCTACGAGTGGCGGACGGATGCTTATTTAAATAGGCATTCGGACAGTTTAATTTCGGCCACCGATTCCGTAGTCAGGGGGTAGGACTGCCGACTGTCATCACGACGGTTCTAGGTTCGATCCTCGGCTTGGGAGAGGTGTTAGTCTAGCGGCACTGATGAGTTGTGAAACAACGAAACAGGTCTGTATGTCGATGACTAAAATATATATATATATATATATATATATATATATATATATATTGTTCTGCAGTAGTATTAAACACTCTCTTCGGGTTTTTACTAATTACTATTTTCTCTCTATATACACACACACACACACATATATATATATATGTGTGTGTATATGTGTGTGTGTGTTACATCCGTATACATGTATTGCTTAGCTAAGTTTTATCTGCGTGGCGTCTAGAATCTCAATAAAAAAATCATGTTAAAAGCCATTAACTATTTTCAATTATGCAAACATAAGTAAATGTCTATGATGTTAACTAATTTCACTGACATCGAAATCCATGTTCGTTAGTTGAGAAAATATATCTGCATAATCATTAAAAAAAAATAATAAACTAAATATATTTATATTTCAAAAACAACTATATTTTTTCCACATCGGATTGTGATTAAGGATAATGGGGAATAACCGCACCAACTTGACGACTAAAGGGATATCGAGTAAAAAAAACAAAAAACATTAGATTTATCATCTTATATATTTTTGTTGAAGATAACGATTTCCAGAGGTGATTCATTCTACTTTGCTATTAAATCATGAGGTTGTCTGTTGTGGAGAGCCTACAAAATCCTAGAATTCCAATTTTATCCTCCTTTATCATAATGTAATCGAAGTTTGGATCAATTTTCTTGCATATAAAAATCACTGCGCGCGTCTTTGAGTCACCACAAGCACGAATTGTGGTTAAAGGATATCCAATAGTATGAGCCATGTAGCTTTTGTTCGAATATGTTGTTTTATTAGTCTTGGTCGACTTATTTAATAACAAATCTGCTAATTTTGGAAAATAAAGTTTATGCTTGAAGGTCCTATATTGGATAGAGAGAGGAGAATGTGCAGGAATCTGCGAGAAAAAAACAACAACTTTTTTTTTCATTCCGAAATGATGAAAAAACTTTATTATCTTCAATATATTTCAATAAATAAGTCTCTGAAATAGAATAAAAACAAGTAAAATAAAAAATCGCTTGAATTATATAACTTGTGCATTAATTAAAGAAGAAATTCATTTAAAAAAAGGACAAGTAATAAAAGAGACAATCCATGCAGGTCCAAATCCGATTGATATTTTACACGAAAAAACTTAGAGAAACAACAATTCTAGACCAATTGTGACGTGACCGTCCTAGGCGGCGATTGCGCTCCTACCTGGAAAGAGTCTGAGGCTCGCGAAACACTGAATAATCCCGGGCAGATATGATTGTTTTATTCGTGGACTGTTGTTTTATGTCCGGGCGACGGCATCCAACCCCGCTGAAAGAAAGATTTGTCAAATAAATGTTATTGTTTGGTGAAAACGACAACTTGATGTCACTTTCAGAGATATAACGAAATATAATTTCGTTTCCGTTGCTAACGAGTACTGACTAAGGGTTGTTTGGCATTTGAGTGCAGTACCAGACCGAGATGTCACGGGGTTAACCTCTCGATCGCGAGGAACAGATCTGAGACAGTTGCATACGGGGAATAGGGGATTCCCTGAGGTGACGTAATTAGTTGCGATTGGTCCATTAAGCAGCCTCGAGACACATCGTCACCTACATAAGCGTGTCTCCGCGCCCAAATCGTCAGTTGGAGCTGATATTTGGGAGAAAGCAAAAAAAATCGAAGGTGCGTCACCCCCTCTCCTCCCGAACTGCAACCACCGTAAAACCAAGAGTAATAAATCTAATTGGGAGTCAGTAGAGTTTTGTCAAAATAAACATTTGAACAATTGTATATAAATAAATATTGTGTATGCCTTCCTTGAATTAACCAGTAGAATAGTTAACCGAGTCTGTTTTTCTTTTGTGTGCATAAGATGTATTCACTTCCAGCGGCATATCAACCCGAAAATAAAATCAACGCCGACCGTATCGATCAACGGGTCTTACTACGCTGAGATACCTAACGAGAGATACCTTGCGAAGGACGAGCACATATATTGGTATATAATTATTAACGTAATGTCTTGCGCAAGAGTGTATGTATATATATTATTTAATTGGAATTCATTATTGAGATGAGTCTTATTTATTAATTTTATTTATTGCGGACAATAATCCCCGTCCTTTTTTCTTAGTTGTTTCACGACGTTTCAGCCAACTATTCCTCTGACCTTCGTCAGGTGGTAAACGCGACAGGATTGGAACTCCAAATATTCTAACTACGTCCACCGTAAAACAACTAGGAAAAAAGATTAGGATAAAAGTCCGCAATAAATAAAATTAAGATTGTAGGTGTTGTGAATTTCCCAACTTTACAAAATTAATATTTTTGTCAAGTGAAGAAAAAAAAGGGTTCCTGTGTGAATAGGTTGTCATTGATTATCTCATGAACAAATTATCTATCTGCCTATCACTCCCTTCATAGTAAATCGTGTTTGCATTATTAGTCTTTTTTTTTCATAATTATCTCGCATTGCTAATCAAAGAAGACGAAAATGTACGCCCTTACACAACCTGACATCGCAGGTGCATTTGAAAAGATTTATAAACGCACATGCAGAAAGTTCGCGCATATAAAATACACAATAAGTTTATTTAAAGGCAGCAAAACGCTCGAAGAATGTTTCTTTTCGAAGAATGTTTCTGTTTATCGTACAATTGGTCCATGATATCTGACTTTGCATATTCACTTTCAGCAATTAGCATAACAAAATACTTTTATTTGGACTGGACAATACACAATCGCGATATTCGAACAATATACTGCGCCAAACGACACCATAGCACATAAGAAAAACTTTAAAAAATATTGCTTTTTTTTTTGTTATGAGAAAAATTGAAACTTTTATAAATGAATATCTGTTTTTTTTAAATTAAAAAAAAATACGTAGTCGTTCTCCTAACCTCATGATTTAATTTATTTTCTCCGTGCTTCTAAAAAGTTAATTAATTGTAATAGCTACACATTTGCGCATGAACGGACGCCTACCCTTCGACCAAACGACACCATGAAAGTAAGAAAAGAAGAAATAATGTATTGTTTTTAAAGAGCTCATGCTGGGGGTTTTCTTACAGGCCGAAATGTAAAACTTTAAGTTAATGAATATTTGTTTACTCAAAGAATTTAAGGGTCAGTACTGAGTGAATTATTAAGAAAATTGTTGTTGATCGGATTGTTGGCATTATTAGCATGGGAGTTGCCCGACGAAGGACTACCCCTACTAATATTGTCAGTGTTGTTATTTAGCAAGCTTATTGGTAGAGAGGGATTCTCGAGTTCATTGTTATTTGATTATCCAGGGGTTGGCTGTTGGGAAAAATTGGTTGTATTGGTTTGAAGGGAGCTTAGATAGTATTTCTTTCGCTTTTCAGGTTACCAGTGAAAGAGTCTTCGGACATGCAGATCAGACATCAGTTTGTTTTTTTTTTGTTCTTTTCCAGATTTCCTAGACTATATTCACATTTCCTCACACGTTTTTTAACAGACATGAAAATTTTGAAATTCATGACTATCATAAATTGTAGATTCATCTAATGTCTCAACCAGCAATTTCTATACCAGCTTCAATTATAATTTGCTAATTTCTGTCTGTCCTCTGATGAGAAGTATAGCAAGAATATGATTTTTGGAAACTCCCCGGAATAAGGATATTGAGCATTGTTTTCGAAAAAATTCTGTCGAATAATAAATTAAATTTTAATTTACAGTTCAGTTTTATTTTCTCTTTCTCTCTCTCTCTCTCTTTCACACACACACACACACACACACACACACACACACACACATATATATATATATATATATATATATGTATGTATATATATGTGCGTGTGTGCGTTTATGGTGCCGTCTAGTGTGTACTGTATGAGATTTATCCACGCTTTTTCTTTTTATAGGCATAATTTGTAAACATGAAACAAAACAATAATTTTAGACGCGACTATTTTTTAACGAACGTACGGAATCTTTCTTTGGGTCAAATAAAACTAAAATGAGATGCACCTTGTTTCCTTTCCTTTATTTTGTTTGTTAGTTGCCACGCTGCAAATGAATTCTTTTTTCCAATTTTTTCATTATATAAATATGTATTCGCGTTTTTGGTCCCTTCACAGTTCGGAAAACGCTTCTTTGTGTTCCATTTTCTTTAGTCCTGTCCCTGAATCCGTTTGTGCGCTTTTTAATGGACGAATCTCTTCAAGTCCAAACCCAGGTCTGCTCTCTAACTCCCGGGCTATCTAATTTCTATTTGTGACAGACTACGTGTTCATCTCAAAACCCTTGCTTTGTTTTGTTATCTGACATCACCAACCAGAACACTCTTTGTTTTGTGAAGAATATAATAATGGTTTGTTTTGTTGGTAATATTCCAAACTCTATTTGGTTAGATATAATTAACTGGTTTATTTTATTGTTATTATAATTTATCTGGTTTGTATATTCGTAAATATTTCATCCCGACTTTTTAAATCTGCTGTTATATGTTTCCTTCGAAACATATTTTCCGCTGTTTAATGTTTCATATTCAATAACTATTTTCAATCGTAGTGTTTCCTCCCGATTCACTTCTTCACCAATCGTCATTACCTGGAAGTACAACTATACAAGCTTTTGTCAATGTAAACGATTTAACATGTCTCTATACTTTGGTGTATCGCAAAGAAAACATTCAGGTAGAAATATTTCTGTTAACAAATATACACAATCCAAGTTTATTACTCAAGATGTATCCGTATATAAGGGACAATTTTTAAAATGTTTTACTACAAAAATGAAAAAGAAATACGTTCACTGTATTCCATTACAGAAGAGTCTTGTCTAATACTAACAAAATCAACGTATTTATACGTTTACTTATTTATTTATTTACTTTTGCTGTCTAGGCTGATGTCTGCCGTAACACGTAAATAAAGATGAAGATATAAACCAACTTGTCCAGTGCTAATACAGACAAACAGCTACTCTAGATGATGGATGAAACGATGACGGATAAATATTTAAGCTTCACACGAAAACTATCACAGTAAATTGATCAGGAATGGGTTTTTTTTTTTATCCAACTAGTTTTAACCTAGTTTTTATTTTCAAATCTATTGAACTGTTCTCTTTTAAGGTTTGATTTTTGTAATTTAGATTGATTGATGTTCAAAATTGACAGTCGTTCAATTCGCATTCGAAACAAAAGTCTAGATACCTATCACCTTTTTTTTTTATCGAAATATACATGAATAGTCTTTTTTTTAAAGAAAGATGCATTTTTATACGTGTTAAGAAAAGACAGATTTCTAACCCGTCATGAAGTTTCTTTTATATTAAACTATCCTGGGTGGCCGGCGTTGCTCGGATGTTTGCAGGTGTGTGTTGACCAAAAAAAATAAATAAATAAATAAAAAGTAATAGTCGGCGGGCAGGCTCGAGCCTGCACACTGATGGAGGAGAAGAACATCAAAAAACTAATGACGTTTTTGCCGTTTCATCGATCGCCAAACCGGAAGTCGCGAAGGTTTAAAAGCTACTCAATCGAAAAGAGGGGATGACCTACGAAAATATCGGCGAAAAAAGCGATCCTTCCTCGTAGAAAAGTGACTAGTTGAGGGTGAAAGTATTAATGTTATTATGCCATAGCAGCAGCAGTAGAATCAGCATAGAGAAAACGAGTACACATCGAAAACTTTGTAAGATAAAATCCCTGAAATAAAAGATTTTTACGACGTCGTTTCGAAATTGTTAGATATTATCATTTCGATAGCATATAAAAAAGTTATAAGAATGAGCGAGCAAGCCGAGAAGCGGACATGCAGTAAAAATGCACACACACAAACACATACACATTTCGTTTATATATATATATATATATATATATATATATATATATATATACCAGCGGGGGTGCCCGGCTTTTCCCGGGTGTTTGGGTGTGTGTGTGTTGAGGAGAAGTTAAATAAAATAATATGTTTAAATTTGATAAAATAAAACAAAAAAAAACGATGTTTAACTTCTTAAAAAATGGTTTTGGTAGTAGTAGGATCGAACCAGAAGCTTTGAGGCGAAGGTGGCAAAAAAAGTGTGAAAAGTAATTGACATGTTTCCGCTATGCAAGCAATGGAGAGTAACTGAAAAGCGTTTCGATTCTAGAGTTAAAAACAATTTCAAGGTGCGAGGATTTAATGAGGTAAATTATCACGCCATACACTTAATGAAATCTCACACTGAATTGTTACTGCGGGGCAGTTTTTAATTTTATTTACCCAACTTTGATTGCGAGGTAGTTTTTTCTGTCCCCCAATCGTTTTTGGGGGGAGCAGCTAACCATATAAAGTGAGGTGCCAAATTTAATAGCAATTTTCTGATATTAGGGGTTTCCCCGACATTGATCAAAAGCTGATTGATTTCTGGGCGAAAACCGGGAACACTCGCGTTTTAACTTAGTTATTACTAAAAAGCTGAACACACCCAAGAGAAGCTAAAATAGCAAGAAATTTGTAAAAGTCGATATAAATAAATCTAGACGCGATGCGCGTTCGAAAATCCTTGATATTATGATTTAGACGGTATATAAAAAGTTCTAAGAAATATTAACACCCCCCACCTCGAACCCCGGTTAAAAAAGTCTTCACTGGGCATACATAGAATGCGCCCAACCAATTTGCCTTTAATATATATATATATATATATATATATATATATATATATATATATATAATATTTTATATTATATTATATTATATGATTCCTTGACGACCGATTGTAATCAAATATATGTTGGAGACACTCCTCCAAGAGATTAATGGACTATCTCATAACGTCACTTCCGGTATCGAGCACCGGTGCCCGCCATTCTGAGATTGGCACGCGACCAAGCTGGGCGTGTGCAAACGTCCTACCGTTGAGGAATGGTATTACTCAACTGACTTTGCCGGGAATATATTTCGTTCATAAACATCCTGTGATTCTTCGTTTATTACCATTTAACCCCATAACAACTGCCGACGAGGATTCGACTTTCACACAGTTTAACTCCACATGAAAGAAAAAACGAAATTTTTATTGACTTCAAAAGAACGACGGTTTTACAAGCGAAGCAGTCAACTGGCAATTATGTTATAAAAACAAAAAACAAATAACTGAAACTGCAAATCCAGAAGCTTAAAAACTCGTGACAAAAGAATTCCCTTAGCCAAAGCGACAATTTATGCACGTGTATAGGATTTACACCCAACCCGAACACAACAACCGCAGTCTCACCTGCAGAAACGACGTTTGCGCGGAAAGTGATATCCGTTTTTGACCAGCTCTTATCCAAACAGTCAAGGTCATTAGTGACCACTTATGTACTCAGTAAACGTTTCATACCAGGTGAAAAAGTGTTTTTGAAAAGTTATAAAAAAAACACATTGTTCTGGGAGGTGCGTACAATTACTAAGAGAGTCGGCGACATGGTATATATCATCCAAAGACCAACATATACCCACAAACGTCACCAGAACCAACTAAAAAGATGTCGACTAGTTGTAACAGAGACAGCCCATCATTGGAAGATTAGCCGATAGACAATGTCTTCGAAACTTTAGATCTTGAACCTCCTCAACCAACACCTGAACTATAGTGGTCATTCCGTAAGACAAATGTTACCGAGCCATTTATGGTAAACCCTAAAAGGAAGAGGTGCTGACAGCATTTACGAACAAAAAGCTTGGTGTGCTTATTTATTAATGGACTCTCATGATGTCCCTTCCGTTGGTTACGTCACTTCCGGTATCGTCCTACCGTTGAGCAATGGTATTCTCGTCTTTACCTGTAATATATGTGTATGCATGTTTCGATCCTAAAAATCCTGTATTCCTTTCGTTTTATTACCATTTTACTCAATAACAATATATATATATATATATATATATATATATATATATATATATGTGTGTGTGTGTGTGTGTGTGTGTGTGTGTGTGTGTGCTTGTAAGAATAATTGTTGTAAATAGAAAAATTGCACTTTGTCATTGCAAGAGACATTCTCTCCAAAACGATACTTTTTGAATGGCAAATATTTACTTTAGAAACTATGCTGATTTCGTTTCGGGTTTTTCTATTGTCTTATGATCTAGCAATCAATTTAACGTTAAAAGCAAGGTAATCAACTCACAAAAAGTATAATAGGTATTTGAAAGAATCTGCAACCTAGCGTTTCGCGGGAATACAATTT
The DNA here is from genome assembly GCF_053919585.1 of Euprymna scolopes. Lineage (NCBI taxonomy): Eukaryota > Metazoa > Mollusca > Cephalopoda > Sepiida > Sepiolidae > Euprymna > Euprymna scolopes. The sequence continues at coordinate 10,630,892 of NC_136491.1, read as the reverse complement.
GTTTAACCATATTTTAATGTATGTAGATTACGTAAGTTCGAATATACGCACTTCAAATGTTTATGCATAGAGGATATCGTCAGTGATGTTATTTAGCGGTGTTGGATCTTTCAACATCATACCGCTCTCCCTAGGCCGACCCTGTCAGAGCAGATCAGTCCCTGGGGAACCCTCCTTTTGTGCCACGTTAGTGTTTTACGCTAAACTAAAACTTATTCTGGCCCACCTTATTTAAAGGGTGGCAGTCGGATGCATCTCCTTTAGGCAAGGTGATTAACGCTTACTGTTCAATTACTATCAGTGTTTTTCTTAATTTATGTTTTTTTAAGTCGAATCACATAAACAAAAAGAAACATAAAATAAATAACAAAAATTGTACATGTTTTATGTGCCGATTAACATAACTTCTATTCTACTTATAAGTATAATCTCCGAAACTGACTCATTTAAAACATATAAGTGATTAAAATAAATTGCTAATCGTAATGAATAGCCTTTATACATATATATATATATATATATATATATATATATATATATATATATATATATATATATATATATATATATATATATATATGCCGTTTAAAATTTTGCAGTTCTATCCTTCCCGTGGGAAAGAATTATGAAATCTAACTCGATTAAAAACGTCTGGGCGAAAAATCAAATACCGAAAAGCATTAACTACGTAGAACTAAAGATTAACGGAACAAGGGCGATAACCATTAGTCGCGTCCTCTCGTGTAATGAATGAATGCGTGAATGTAGGATTGACATAAAATTCTTAAAGATAAACTAAAATGACCGAAAATGGGATGAAATGACTTAAATAAATAAAAAGTAAATGACTTAGAATGACTTTAATGGACTTAAGGATGAATTGAATGACCCTAATAATGACTTGAAGGCATCCAATTATTTATACGAAAGTGCATTTTTACCTAAATGCGAGTTGGGAATAATTTCCCTTTTGACCAATTTGGTACCCCCTAAATGGGGAGTTGCATATATATATATATATATATATATATATTATTTTTTAAAAATATAATTATCCACTGATACGTGTTTCGTTGTATACGACTCATCAGAGGTGCTGAATCTAGCGAGATTCGAAATCGGGACCCCATGATAAGAAGCCTAAACCTCTACCACAGGACCAAATTGGTCAAAGAGAAAATTATTCCCAACTCGCATTTAGGTAAAAATGCAATTTCGTATGAATAATTGAATTCATTCCAAAAGTATCGTTAGCAAAAAAACAAATAAAAACATCTACATAAAAACGCGATAAATTTAGTAGTCAGGAGAGACAGTCGCGTGGTAGAGGTTTAGGCTTCTTATCCTGGGGTTTCGATTTCGAATCTCGCTATATTCAGTCACTCTGATGAGTCGTCGATGACGAAACTTATGACAGTGGATAATTATATATAAAAAATTATATGTGTGTGTGTGTGTGTGTCTGTCATCTCAAATAAAATATGATATATCTAAAACATATAATGCCCATGGGTGTAGGAGATTTATAGACTATCTTATCTGTATAAACGATAAACATGAATTCGAAAAAAGTAAACATCTTATATATCCAAAGGAGTTAAAATTACATTGTGAACATAGAGAAGAGCAGGCTACATTTCTGGATTTAAATATAAAAATTGAGGATGGAATTTTTCTTTATAAAATATTCGATACAAGAAACTCTTCTCCCTTTCAAACAGTCCCTATGCCGCATAAACATATTACCTTCCCTGTTTTTAAGTGTTATGGAACTATTATGTCAGAGCTTTTGAGAATAGCTCGCGTTACCTTAAAATTAATAGATTTTATACGCACAGGTTCTTGTTTTGCACTAATTATGATGAAAAAAGGTGTGGATTAAACTAAAATATTTGAACAGTTAAATAAAGCATTAATAAAGGAAATACAAAACTATATCAGTAATGTATAAAATATATTATATAAAAAGTGTGTGTATATATATATATATATATATATATATAAACGTTTTTATTTTTTATTACCGTATCTTTCTGTTAAGTTACATTATTGTTTCAGCAACCGGCCGTTTTTTTTTGTCCGTCTGTAGCTTCCTCAGACTTTTACAAAAATGTTCGTTATTATGGGATGAAAGAATGAAAGAGTGAATAAGGTCAGGGGGTGCGAGGAGGGCGGAAGAAAGAGAAGGGCACAAGGGGGAAGGTAGGAGGGGGCGCTTGGTATGTCAGTAATGTTTTAGTTTGGGGTTCAAGGAACTTGTGGGGGAGGGTCTAGGAAGTTCATTTCTGGTGTGGCTGAGGGCATAGGGATACATGGAGGGAAAGGGGAATATGTGGGGATAGGAGGAGGGGGTTTCTTTCTCCGCATTTTGCTAAACCCTACATATATATATATATATATATATATATATATATATATATATATATATATAATATGAATATTTTTGATATTTATATATTTTTAATTTTAAATAAATAAGAATGTAAATATATAAAGTAATCATTATAGTATGAGATGATAATTAGTCAATAGATTAATTTTTATCTCATAAATACAAGACTGGTAAATTAAAAAATATATCCATTTTGAATTTGGAAACAGACGAATCTCGCAGGTAAGGGATTAATTTTATTACATGAATAGGCTAGCCAAATTGATTAAGAATAAAAAACAGGATCCCTTAAATAAACATTAGTAGTGTAGTGAATTCGAGAGAGTAACACCGATTGCAGGTCATTAAATGACTTACTGACTGAATAGTTATAAAACGAACGCTAAAAAATTAAAAATATTTTTCTTTCCGTATAAGTTTAAAGCTTAACAAACTTTCAAACTATATATATATATATATATATATATATATATATATATATATATATATATATATTGGAATAGCAAACATTAAATAAATGATGAAGAAATGGGCCATAATCGGATCTCAAATCAACTAAAATACGAATAAATTAAAAGGGGGAAATTGGAAAAAAACTTCGGAAAATATATATTATAAATATTCGGTTGGGTAAACTTAAAAGAAACTAGTATTAGCAGTTTTATAGAAAAAACAGTTTATTATCATTCTTTCAGACATTTATCCTTGAAGAAGTGGTCTGACGAAAAGCGCTTCGGGTGTTATTATAATTTGTGATTCTTTTAAGCGACTTATTCATTTTCGCCAAGTGTATATTTATAGTATATACTTTTCTCGTTTCTTCTCAATTTCTCCCTTTTATTTAATTCGTGTTTCAGTCGATTTACCATCTGGTTACGCTCCATTTCGTCTTCAACATATATATATATATATAAATTTATATATATATATATATATATATATATATATATATATATATATATAGTCTGAAAAAGCTTTAAATAAAAAAAATGCAAAAATAAAAATAAAGAATGCAGATTATATTCAAGGAAGGAACAAATATTAATTTTAACCAATCGCATACTAAGCACCTACATAATCCGATTTCTAAAAAGTTTATAATGACCAAAAAGAATTCATTTATATATGGATGAAAAAAATGCCTCAACTAAAATTGTTAAATAGAAATAGACATAGCACTTGCATAAGCCGATTTCGCCAAAGTCTTCAATTTTAAAACAGAATTTAACTACATAAGGATGAAAAGGGAAAAACTTAACTAAAATTTTGTAAATAGAAAACGAGGATCATCAGCTGTATCCCATGTAGCTTATATATTATTTTGGAGTTCGAAACTATATATATGTTTACTATAATAATCGATATATATATATATATATATATACATATATATATATATATATAATTATGTTTTTATTTTTACTATAATAATTAAATACCTACAGACACTAGTGCTTCATCCTTTCGGGATTCTTCAGTGCAGGGTGTCACAATTAACACCAGCCGAACGAATCGAACCCCGCGACACGAGACATCTCCGGCTTGATTAGTGGAGACCGTATCAATTCGTTTAGAGATTGGCTAAAATATTTTTTTGTTTGATTTCTGGTTAAGCAATTATTTGCTGATAATATATCACACGAAGCAACAATATATATATATATATATATATATATATATATATATATATATATATATATATATATATATGACTGACGTAAATTAACATATATATATATGGCTGACGTAAATGAACATTTAAAAAACTAAAATGTTTAAATTCGACGTTATTTCACGCGGTTAATGGTAGCCGAATGGATTAGGTCTTCGTTAAACCGAGCCAGAGATTTCTCGTGATGCGGGGTTCGAATCGTTCGACTGGTATTAATCGTGACAACCTGCACTGAAGATTCCCGAAAGGATGAAGCACTAGTGTCTGTAGGTATTTAATTATTTTTATAGTAAAAAAATAATTTTATATATATATATATATATATATATAAATATATTTATATATACATATGTATATACATATATATATATATATATATACGTAATTTGCATTAAATAAGTAATCATATGTAAGCATATCTTACGACCGAACAACGTCGGGTAGCCTGCTACCATGCACGTATTGTTATTAACATTCATAAAATATTACAGCGTTTTCTAAATTTTGTATTGAAAGAAATTATATTTTTTTACTAGCGTTGCTACTGTAAATATTCTTTTAACGAAACAGTATCAGAAACATGAGCTGAAATATTTTTGTTTAAAAAAAAAACGAAAATCGCAAGTGTACGGAACGTGCGCAACATCTTCCGTTTATCGCATAGCGAAGAAGCGGCGCCGTTCGTGTCCGCTAAATACAAAAACCAAAAGCCGAAACCAAAAGTAAAAACATTGGATTAAAATAAACAAATCTGATGAACAATGAACGCTTCCCTTTCTCAAGCCACAAACACGTGGCAAACATGCTGATTCTTGATTTTAAGGAGAAAGCCAACGTTACGTGTTGCTGAATTACTCTATTACAAAGAAAAAAAGTTAGGAACTGTATCAGTTTAAGCAAATACAAGCTACAATAATAAACATCAACTTGGAATTACGAGGATAGGATGCTTGAAACGAATCACACAGATTCATCACGAGAATGGGAAACACAAATTAAACATGCTAAAAATTCCATTAAATTTTTATTCCTGTACCGCATATTATCTATAGAGGTAATTGCGTTTGTATATATTTAGTGAAGTCTTTAACTAACAAGGACTATAGCCACTCGATGATTTGTGCATTATTGCCATGAAAATGATGAGGAATCCTCTGATAATAGTAATTGTATTTTATAAATTTAAGTTATTCTGTTCATATGCCTATCCATGATAAAAACATTGCTGATATTGGAATGAAGACGACAAAGTCGGAATTAAAAAGGGAAGCAGTCTGGCGGTAATAAGTTTGGAGATTGGCGAAAAGATTTTTTTGTTTCGTTTGCTTTCTGGTTAAGCAATTATTTGCTGATAATATACCACACGAAGCAGCAATATACAGAGGCTGGATCGACCACCCTCAATAAAACCACGGCTAGAGAAGAGATAGACTAGAAGATTGCTTCTGCGAGAATGTTTACCTTGGATATGGTTATGCTATCGAAATTCTTGTATTCTAACTCAACACCTTTATCAGCAATGTGTGCTCTGGGGTTAGCTGTGAGTCTTCTTTCTTTATTACAACAAATGTAACTAAGTTTTTACGCCATAAAAACCCTCTTTGTAGTTTTTTAATACTACACCGTTTCATATTGGTAAAATTGATTATATCTTAATGTATTTTTTTTTTACAAATAAGTCACTTCTCAGGAAGGCCCGAAAGCTACTTGAGGATGATTAACGAATGTATGGTAGTAAATGCGACAATACAGTAGTACTTGAAGACGACAAAGTCGGAATTAGAAAGGGAAGCAGTCTGGCGGTAATAAGTGTAGAGATTGGCGAAAATAGTTTTTTTCTTTTCTTTCTAGTTAAGTGGGCGGAATTTTTTTTACATATATTAAACACATTTATATATACAAACACATATATACATTATTAAACATTTATCCCAAACATTTTAAAATGTTCCGGTTGCACTCATAATTAATATTATTTATTTGAGGCTTCTTTGTTTTACTGTTACAATACTTCGAGTATTCTTAGCCTATTTACATTTCTCTCACTCTGCAATACTCAAAGCCTAATAAATGTTTAAAAAAAGTCCGTCCACTTAACTTGTAACAAATTAGCACGTGACTAGGAAATATATATATATATATATATATAAGTAAATTTAAAAAACAATCCCTACATTTATTTCTACAATATGCCTGAGTCAGATAGAAGTATTTCTGTCGAAAGCGCTCGCGATTATGGATCCAACATATACAATTTCAAGGAAAACACAAAAAGGACTATTCGGAGATTTGTATCATAAATCACTTGCCGCCAGTCGATAAAATTACTTTAAATAAAGAAACGGGAAAAACTCATTTATTTTACGACCCTCAAATATGCGGTAACTTGGAATGACCTATGTCTCATCATTTATTAATTCTTTCATCTCTACCCGCGAGACCGTTGGAATATCATATTGAAAAAAGAGTGGTAAGGCTAAAGGTCAACAAGAGGTCAAATTTACACATTCGGCGTGTAGTCGCCTTCATTTAAGTCTCTGATTTTAAAATTCATTTGGAAAAAGAATTCTTCGACGCTACAACTACATACACTTCATGCTTATAGAAGTAAAGACGAACATTTGAAAGAGGAAGTAAACGCATCGTTTCGTCAAGCATCCGAAGAAATGATTCTTATTTCTATGGAACAATAATATGGATGATGTTATATAAAGAAACTGGTATCGTATTTTAACGTTTTGTTGAATGTTTGTAGTAATAAAATAGTTGATTTACAAGAGTTACACAAATATTTTCTTGTTAGATTATACACACGGTAATTTCTGGAATCGTTGTAACATTACTTACTATTATTGACTGAAACAAAGATATAAAGTCGGACGAGTAAAAATAATTTGGGGCGAGTAAATTTTCCCTCTCACTCGGCCGGGGGTTGAGTGATTTTTTTCAAATCTCAAAGGCTGTATGTATGTATATATGTATATATATGTGTTTTTATATATATATATATATATATATATATATATACTTGTATGTATATATGTATATATATGCATATTAATATACATATATATATATGTATATCACCAATCTAGTCAGAAGTTTTGTAAGAGACAACACACACTTCCTTAGCTCCCTACCACAAACAGTAGACGATGGTACTATACTAGCCACATTCGATGTTAGCAACCTATATAGCAAAATCCCACACAATCTAGGAAAAGAAGCTATCGCATATTGGATTGACAAACATACACAGACTTTACACCCCTGATTCAATAAACAATTCGTGATTGATAGCATCGACATAATTCTCAATAACAACTCCTTCCAATTCAATAAAGACAACTACATCCAAACACTAGGCACAGCAATGAGTACCAAGATTGCACCGACATATGCCACCCTTACACTCGCTTTCCTAGAAGAGACCCTTTTATGAAAAGATAGAGCAAAAGTACGGACACAATATAAAAACACTCTTCATAAAATCTTGGAAAAGATACCTAGACGACTGCTTTATCCTCTAGAGAAACTCATGGGGGGATATCAAAGAACTCCACACCTTGCTACAAAATCTACACCCCAAAATAAAATTCACACTAGAACAAAGCCCCACAGAACTACCTTTTCTAGACATGCTAGTAACAATAAAAAACAACAACATAATCACAGACATCCACCACAAACCCACAGACACTCAACAATACCTCCACTTCAAAAGCCACCATCCTAAAAACTGTCTAAAATCAATACCCTACTCCCTAGCACGTAGAGTCTGCAGCATAGTAACAGACAGACACCTCCGTTCAACTAGACTGAATGAACTACAAATAACACTGCGGAAAAGAGGATACCCACTCCCACTAATACAGACAGGTATTGAACTGGCTGAAAAAATTCCAATAGGCCAACTAAGAACCCCAAAAGAACACAACAAAAAACAAATTCTAGCATACGTCTCTACAAACAACACAAACAACCCAGTACTATTCACACAGATAACAAAAAACCTTATCCTCCTCAATCAGAATGACAAACTAAACAACATACTTAAAACAACAAAAATAATAAAAAGCAAACGCCAACCCAAAAACTTAAAACACATCCTAACTTCCTCAAAACTCGTCCCACATACTACAAAAGGAGTTACAAAATGCAACAAACCGCGATGTGGAGTATGTGACATAATAATAGAAGGTAACACATACACATTCAAAAACCCAGCACAAACATTCAAAAAAAGGATCTAAATTGCACCTCCAGAAATGTAGTATATGCACTAAGATGCACAACATGCAACAAATCCTACATAGGCGCCACCAAAAATTTCAGCAATAGAGTGGCCTTACATAAGATCAACATCAAAATTGCAGATAACAGACACCTCTATGTTTCAAAACACGTACACACATCCAGTGGAAACAGCTTCAAAATAATGCCAATCTTCCAAACAGACAATTATTTTTATTTACTTACACAGGAAAAAAACTTCATCACCAAATTCACTCCTGAACTGAACAGAACCTAATACCATCACACAAAAACATGAAATGCAAGGTACACTCGCATGCACATCCATACACATACACATACACACACCCACACATAAATCAGAACCGACACATTAAAACACACACACGTGCGCGCATACAACCACACACAGACATAACACCCCTAACTCTAATACAACACACTGAACAATACTAACCCTACTTTCGAAACCAACAACACTAGGAGACACCTAGAACCATAGTATAATATCTGTTTCAACACCTCGCCCCCTCCTCAGTCAGGGGAGAAGAACCCGCTCATGACTGAAACGACTATATTCCCTTCTATAATCCCCCTCCCATACCTACACCCCCTCCAATGCCCCCCTCTGGGGAACAAAATCTTTCCCACACTAGGAACCGATCCTGGGTCTGACCATACCCACATGGGGAGACAAATAAATAGAAACATAAAAAAATCCCTTATTTTAAATACACCCCTCTTTCTAAAAAAACATAATATAAGACTAAAACGAAAAATCACAATACTAAAATCCAAGAATCCAAAAAATAAATATCAAAATAGAATGAAAGCACCCCTACCCTTACTTCAGAAGAGCCAGTCCCCCCTCCGCACATACACATTAGTAACGACCTCGGACCACAGTCGCCTTCCTAAGGAAGCAAATAACCCCAAAATACTATAAAACAATATACACATTCCCAAACCAATAAAAGCAAACACACACGCACACACACGCGTACACACGCGCACACACACACATAAACACACACACACACATACACACACCCTACCCCACCCTAAAGGAAAAGAAAAACACATTAGCAGAAAGAGATAGCGACTGACTACAGCGAGGTCAAAATCTCCCTGGACAAACCAAATAAAACAAAGCAATAAAAATTCAGCATACCAATGTATAATAAACACTTACAAGCCTCCACCCCTTGGAAAAACTTCAAACTAACTACAGAAAACCGCCATTTTTACACATTTGAATATAATATCTGAGGAGGACGCATCACATACCGTCTGAAACGCGCGTAAACGATTTCAATGACTTAAAAACATTATTACAATGATCCAAACATAATTCTCAATTAAAAACCAAGACACGGAATAATAAAATAATGTTAAAAAATACACATTGTTGGTGACTACTCCCTTATTTAAATATATATATATATATATATATATATATATATATATATATATATTTCTCCTGTTCTCTCGAAAATTTTCAACAAATGCCTAAGCGAATCTTGCTTGCCTTACTGTTTGGAAAATTACTTCTGTTGTACTAGTTTACAAAATTCTGGCCAAATAACTGACCCATTAAATTATCGCCCCTATAAGATTCTCTAACTTTTCGCTAAAATAGTCCATAATTAGTCAAGGTCTAGTCTACCACGCTAAGTTGCTAAACTTCTGCCCAAACAACAATATGAATTTGTGAAAACCCGTTCTACTGAAGATATTATAACTGTAATCTCTGAACGTATATACCATGCACTGTATAAGGCGGGGCAGGGGAAGCAGGTTGCCATCTAAGGCTTTTGACAGGGTATGGACCGATGATTTTTTCATACATCAACACACCCAAAAAGAGACAGAAAAAGAGTAATTGTCAGAAGGAAAACACACACACTCACAAACACACCCATAGTCACAAACTCGTACACACACACTCGCACCCCCCATATATATGTACATTATATATATATATATATATATATATATATATATATATATATATATATATATATATATATATACAAAGAAATAAATGTCAGCGGGCATTACATTTTTCACGCCATGTATTAATTCCATACTTTGTTGAGAATGTTTCTTTTCTTGCAAGTCAATGTAACCTTTCCATATGATTGCGAACGGTATATCGAACGAATAGAAAGAGAGAAGTTAAATAATGAACTTGTTAAAATCTATAGCTTTGGATATAATTACCTACCGTTTGCAGAGAGTTCAGCTTAGTGGAAAAGATCAGATCTTTAGAACAGCACAGCAAAGTCAAAATTAATAAGAACCTAATAAGTGGATTTACGAAATACAATTTCGCTTATCTAATAAGCAAGGAATTACTTTTAATTGCAATTATAATAGAGGTATATCTGGTTTTATAATACGAGTACTCATTTAAGAATATTAATACACAATGTATATACAGACATATTCATACACATACCCACATATATGTATAAATAAATGTTGAATATTTGATATTCTAATTTGGAAGATGTTTTTCATATTATCACTTACTAATCCCCCTATAAAAGGAGGGTGGATCTGTAAATTTACCAGTGCCCCTTCGCCCGTTCGCCCGTTCGTCAGCCGCACTTTTCTCAATAACTATGTGTTGGAAGTTTTTCAATTTGTCACAAATAGTGAACATGATATAAGTAAAATTATAACAGAATAAATTTCCCGGTAAAACTCCGGTTGTTCCCCTAGATGTGCTTTACAAGTGAAAATGGCGGCTAAAATTGACACTTTTGTGTTATTAAAACAAATTAATGCCTTGGATGTTTATAAAACTTTCTGAAAAAATTGTAACTAACTGATTTCTATATAATTTTCCTTGTCTATACTTCGAGATAACTCTTGGGTGTGTTCCAGGGGTCATTGGGGCTTATACAAACGCTACAATTGTTACATGATAAGGGCTGTCCCCTTTTCATGTAAGTATAAAAATGGAGAATTTAGTTTAAAATGAAAATGAAATAGCACAGGCGAAATTCGAACCTCGTAATCTGGGTTTAGAAATAGATTACATGTGAGAATTTAAAAATGTAAAACAAACATTTGTTTAGAAATAGATAAATATTTCAAGGAAAGAATGTTAACTATCAAGTTTGTTATGAAATTTTAAATTGAAAGAATGCAGCTTATAAGATAATGTTTTTAACATATTGAATATAGGTTAAAATTCCTTTTGTAGAAATAGGAAAAGTTTTGGACATGTATGTCCATAACAGGTGAAAGAAGGCACATGTTTTAACATGTGTATGACGTCACGGAAAATAGAAAGTTCTAGGATTAGATAACAACTTTAGTTAGAGTTAGACAGTCAGTGAGAAAACTCAGAGAGATTCAGTCGTCTAGAAGCGAGACGTCACTTCAAGAAAAAAATGTGAAACTTTGAATTCTTGATGATGGAATCACGGCCGTGTGACGAAATAAACTATCAAGTGTTTTTTTGTAAAGCTCGTCTTGTGTCTTATGATTCTTACAAAAAGGTAAAGTGGAATTGTATTATATATTTGTGTGATATGTCTTTACATACACGTCTCAACATCATCATGTCCGAACTGTCTGAACACTATATCCCTTTACTCCAAGAGTTTCTTCTTCTACACAAGAAAAGAATGAACATTTAATATATAAGAATCTCTTACAACATTCCTCTTTAGAACTCTTACAACAAAATCTCTCTCTCTCTCTCGGAGTCTTGCAACATCCCTCACTGTAATAAGACTCTAAGACTCTCTCTCAATGAAACCCCTATATAACACAATTTGGGGACTATTAGACCAAAATTTTCTGTATATGTTTATTTAGCAGTTATCCATGTGGCTGAAGTAAACTTAAATATGTTAAGGCCTTGGGGACTTTGTGGGCTAAATGGAGTAGGACAAATGCTAGACTTAGTCATTCCTTTTTTTATTGCATGGTGCAGAACTCAAATTTACATATGTTAAGACATAAAACTGCACCGTTTGTTCTTTTTCACTAGGATTTGGCGTCCCCAGGGGATTTTGGGGATAAATGGGGGGCAATGTCTGAACGTAGTCATTTTTTATGCCTCGTTAACCGTGCACCCACGCAGGATCATGCATGCTTCACTTGTACCTAGAAAAGTGTGTTAAACGTTTGAGCTAATAAAGAGATGTATTCAGTGTAATAATTAAATTAAGGCCGAAGATATATTTGTATTACATGAAATAAGTTAAATAGCATAAACTTGTTCTATGAATTTAAAATTAGTTTCGAATAAAACACATAAATACACACATTCTAGATTAAATCAATGTTAACATCATCGAAGACAATGTAGATGTTTTCTTTTTAGAACACAATCGAAGCATGATACTTGATTTTTCATTTCAAACTTTAATTCAATCCATTATATATGAAGTAATTTGATAACATGAATAGAAGGTTCGTTGCACTGCAATGTGAACTACAATGAATTAATGATTAAATAACTGTGGGAAGGCTTCCTCCTGGTGAACCACTGCGCCCCTAAAAGGAGCAGATAATCAATCGATTTGATTGATAATATACTCGATTATGAGAGTAATAATATCGGAGTGTGAAACATTAGTTGATCATCGTTCAATTCAACACAAAGTTGGCTCTCCCTACTAGCACACACACACAAATATATATATATATATATATATATATATATATATATATATATATATGTATATATATATATATCTATATATATATCTATATATATATATATATATATGTATATATATTTATATATATATTTATATATATATGAGATATATATATATATATATATATATATATATATACTGAGAGAGAGATATAAGGTTGGTGCACAAAGAATGTCATTTATATCAGATATTTATACGTCAATAAAGGGAATTATGTTTACACCAACCTAATATAATCATATCTATCTATATATATACATATATATATATATATGTGTGTGTGTGTGTGTGTGTATGATGTATGCATAAGGAAGTAAAGATTACACATGCCTAATTATGTTGATAGATAGTGCTAAGTTCGCTAGTATATGTAAATGCATTCGCTTTTACTTTTTTTTGCCGTCCAATGAGCGTATTGCCGTCCGGTTGTAATATCCGTTTAAATCCGTTTAAATATGATATTTTCATTTATACAGATATCGTATATATAAATTATTATATAATATATTTTATCCAATATCTTGTCGTGATTTCAAAAGTAAAATAAGTAAAAGAAAATATATCAGTTAGGTGTCATTAGCTAAAATAGCAACAGAACCCCAAACATATAGCGATCTAGCCCGAGGCGTTTTCATTTTAGCTATTGCCAGTTGAATAAGCAAAAAGCTAAAAATAAAATACCGTAAACATATATATATACATATATATATACATATATGTATATATATGTATGCATATATATATATATGTATATATATACACGCATGTCTACAAAAAGTATAAGTCGACTTATACTTATCAAATTCCAAATACCTTCAATTTTGACCCCATAGCTGTTATTTTATTTGCTAACAGTAATTTAAATATGTCTACGAATGAGATCATTTCACTTGTCTTACGGCGCTTTGCGTCTTTGTTTCGCGGAAATCATATATTTTCAAAAACTTGAGACAGACAGAAATAGTAACTATGATAAATTATAAAGTGAATATGAGGTGTTCTCAGTTTTAATTTATTAATTATTTATGTTTTTACTAAAACATGGTGTGGGTAATAATTGTTTGTTTGAGTGTTAATCTAATTAACTTTATTGAAATGAGAATAAACAATTCATTTAAACTATATTGAGGAAACCAAAATGTTTTTACAATAATTAAAAAAAAGAAAATATATGCTTGTAATAAATGAATATCCGAATAATTTCAGTAATCACAGAAGATAATCGATCTCAGGATTAAGGGAAAATTGTGAATCAGTCTCAGAAGTAGCAAAATCAGTTTCCGATTTGTAAATCGGGAATAAATTAAGCAAATTGCACGGAACGTTCGAATGATTTGGTTATGGTTAGGATTAGATGAATAAAATATATTTTAGCTCCTTAAAAATAGTTTAATCCTTCCTATATAAAAATATATCTTTCAAGTCTTAAACAGCTTCGACCATTTCCGTTCTATTTTTCTGGGTGAAAACCCATAAAAAGAGACACAAAAAACTGCATACATTTCACCATCTTTACGCTGCTCAAGAATTTCTTTCTTGGAGGATATGCAGTTTGAGAAAATGGAAATAGATAGATAAAAAAAAGTTTTATAACTCAGATCTAAATAAAAATGATTTAACCGCTTTAGAAATAGTTAATCCTATTCCCTACCAAAATGGATTCCAACCGTGCACTGTTTCTCTTAGTAATTATTAAACGGAGTAAAGAGCCATAAAAAAGCGACCCGGAAAAAACGTAATTATCTAATCCGCCTCGCGCTGGCCTGCGACTTTCGTCCTGCAGAATATAAACTTTGGAAAAATAGCGACAGACAAATCCACAAAGCTAATGAGGTTTATAAATTAGATGATCAGGCTGCAACTAAATAATTAATTACTTTGTGTGTTTAATTCTGTCTTTTTGTGTAGGTATCTATTATTTAACGTTATAGATTTAATTGGATAGAGAAATAATTTAAATAAGCTAAATGTTATACCATTTTCGTCTTTTATATGGATAGAAAGTATTTTCGCTTCTATAATGTTTTACCTCTCAAATAAATCAAGTGTAATTCAGGGCAGAAAACACAATACACTGCATCAGATTGTAGACGTGCGAAAGACATTCAGTTTTCGTTTTGTATTTTTATTTAAATTGATTTTACATCTTTACTCGCTGTACTAAGTTGCCAATAAACAAATGTAAAATACAGCCTACACACAAGGAGAAACCATGACAAAATAAGAAGAGCTTTCAAATATGTAACAATAAAAGAAGAAACAACTGAAACAAAAGAGAAAACGAGGATCTCTTGTGCTAAAGAGTAAGAAATCAATCGAGGTAAACACACACTATTTAACCAAGTATTTTCTCCTGCAATTGAGTCTTGTCTCAAGAAGACGTAAATAAACAGGCGACCAAACAAACAAAAGAAGAGATTGGATGCTTATGTCTTTTCGAACAAATATCTATTATCGATGTAAAACATATAAATGTCTATTTGTCGGTATTAGTTTTTATTGTTATTTTATTATTTTCATTTGAGAGACGCCTACGATTCTTGCATCCACTTTTATTTGTTTTCCGTTCTTCAGTTCGTTTAAACGACATCTGTATAGTGATGTAGCATATGTTAGATTGTACTTAAACAGAGTAAAATTGGGTAGTGACGTCATCAATTCACCAACGCAAACACTTGTGGAGCCTCGCGCTATAAACATTTCTTTCTTTTTTTTTTAATAATTAATGCCTACGTGGCGTACCTGAACTATTGTATGGCATTTAAGTATAGTCGATATTCTGTCTTAAATCACAAGTGACGAAATATGTTTATACTAAGTCGATGGAACTTTCAATTACATTACCAAAAATGTAAAGGGGGTTCGATTTTTAACATCTTAAACCAAATATACGTGTGTATGCATGTGTAACTGTGATTTCCTATGCAGACAAATAAATAACGATTCTACAAATTAGATTGCGCCTGAGATAAAGTTTTATTTTCATAATATTTAGTTAGTATTTAAGAATTGTTCTATACTAGCGAGGGGCGGCTTTGCCCGAGCGTAAAATTAGCTAGATTATGATATTTTAAGTGTTCTAGATTATATCCCCTGTCCCATCGACGAAACGTTGCATCCCTCTGCCTGTTCTACAAGTATTTTAATGGTGAATGCTCTGACGAACTGCAGACATTTGTGCCCCCACGACGTAGACACCCTAGACAAACCCGACAGGCAGCTAAATCCCACCCCTACACAGTAGAGATCCCTAGATGCAAAAGATCTTTCTACTCCAGTAGTTTCTTCCCCAGAACCGCTTGACTCTGGAATTCCATTCCAAGGTTCTGCTTCTCCAACTGTACTGATATGCAGAAGTTCAAGTGCAACGTGAACCGACATCTTGCTGCCCAAATCCCAACATAGGGCCCCAGTAGTTGCTGCACCTGATAGTAGCCCCCTACACCAAAGTGGCAATGCGCCTTGTTTGGGGTGAAAAAGTAATAAAATATATATATATATATATATATATATATATATAGGAGCAAAAATGTACATATCTATTTAAACGCATTTTTAAAAGTGTATATATCGACATCGAACAACCCAACCTTCCCATACGCACACATATTTTTGTCCTTCCCGACATGGGTAGGGTTGAAAAACTGTTCTCTTTTTCGTATGGTCTATGACTTTTTCTTTTCTTGCATTTTTACTTCAATATCCTGAAGATGCCCTCTGAAATAAGTACGAAACGTTGATTATTTTAATAATTTCATTCGGTTTTTGTATTTTTCTCAAAACACACACACACACACACACACACACACACACACACATATATATATATATATATATATATATATATATATATATATTATAGAGTCGTGATTTCCAAAATGTTAAAAAAATATATGGGTTTCGTTATCTAAAATCGCACCCGAAACATTCAAAGCTGGTAACGTTAGCGACACGCATAAAAACATATTAAGAATTAAAAAATAAACTAAGATAAATGTACAAAATGTTTAACGAATTTTTCAATTTTTCCCCATTTTTGACATCTTAAAACAATTTTAAACGGCTAAAGACCGTTAAAATGACGGGCAGTAAAAATCCAACGATTTTAGACCCCTAGCGCCGCTGTACGACTTTTAGTTTCGGTGCATAGTTTGAAAATATAGGCATAAACAGACAGACAGACCAAGAGACAGAGCGACTGACAAACAGACATATAGACGTTTATATATTTGATTAAAACGTATAGTAAACGAAAATTGATTATTATAAACATTTATTAATTATTATTATTATTATTATTATTATTA
Source organism: Euprymna scolopes (assembly GCF_053919585.1). NCBI lineage: Eukaryota > Metazoa > Mollusca > Cephalopoda > Sepiida > Sepiolidae > Euprymna > Euprymna scolopes. The sequence continues at coordinate 10,613,582 of NC_136491.1, read as the reverse complement.
TTATTATTATTATTATTATTATTACGTTGTGTCAGAAATCAGGGAAGGCATAATACAGTTAAATATTTAATACTATTAAAATCATCCAGATCTATAGCGTATTGACTGTACCAAATTTCAATTGATGCCAGATGGGGACAGAACGCTGATGATGTAAAGAGAGAAGCTTGGTTTTAGATGCATTAAAAGTACCAGCCACTCCTTTTTTCCATTGTACCACGTGCTCAAGATCAGAGGAGTGAGAAATTGGAGAGAACTTGGTCGTTTACTGTCTTAGATGTGCTAAGATAGATGGTAGTGTCATCAGCGTAAATGTCTATGAATGATGTAAGGGTGTGATGTGGAAGATCATTAATGTAGATCAGAAAAAAAGATTTGGACCCAGGATGGACCCCTGAGGGGATCCACAATTAATATTGTGAGCTTTTTATTTCTGCCCATCAACTACTACTCTTATGAACCTATCAGAGAGAAATGATTTAATAATTGTAAGGCAGTTCCAGCTATACCATAGCTGGACATCTTGTGAACTTAACCGTTATGCCATACTCTATCAAAGGCCTTTGATATTTCAAGAGCAATTGCCCTAGAAAGGTTGCCTTCGTCGAGAGATTCACTAATCCTATGAGATATTACTGTAAGCACGTCTGCTGTAAATCTAGCAGAACGGAAGCAATATTGTGTGTCACTAAGAAGTTTTGTTTTACTGAGATGGTTGATCGCTTCTCTATTTAACACAGATTCTAGCAGGAGATTTTTGGCCTATACCTAGAGGGAGATGAGCGATCACCTGCATTCTTAAATACAAGGAATACTGATGAGATTTTCAAGGGTGATGGGAAGCAATTCTCCTTAAGACAACGTTAAAACAGTTTTGTAAGTATGGGCGCTAGTTCTGGTTGAGGGTTTTTGAATACTATAATTGGAATACCGTCAGGCCCGGTTGCTTTCCTGAAATCAAGGTTTTGCCTAGCTTGGCAACATCACGTACAGATATTTGTATTTCACATAGCGTGTTTTCTGATACACTAGGGAATATTGTGGTTGTTGGCCATGGCCGCAAAGGATAGAATTAGCTGAAAAGTTCTTGGCAAAGAGTTAGGCTTTGTCTGATACTGACGAGATTATCTCAGGTCAATGATGATAATTGGGATAGAACACACGCTTCTGTTCAGGATTCTGTTTGCTATTTGCCAAAAAACGGTGGGAACCAAGCAGCTGATCAGCTACTTTGGACTTGACGGACTGAGCGTACAACTCTCTTGCGTTCTTTATTACGTTCTTACAATTGTTGCTGGCAGTCCTGAAAGCGTCTTTAGTTTCCATACATCTATTATGTTGTAAACAGTAGAAAATGTGATTTCTGTGGACAATGGCAGCAGCACATTCTGGAGAGAACCATGCTTGGCTGTTAGATTTTGCTGGAACTTTTGTGAGGGTAGGAAACGCTCTATACCTACAATTGATAATTCCGTCAGGTCTGATACTACAGAGGACACATCATTTTTAAACATGCAACGCAGAGGTAGATCCGATAAAAATGTACGGAAGCTATCCCAGTCAGCCATAGTGTATTGATATACTGTACGATGGAGAGGTACGTCTGAGGACTTATTACATCTCATTTTTATCTTAATTGATACAACAGAGTGGTCGGAAGATCCAAGAGGAGACAGAACGGAAACTGAACATAGTTCAAGTCAAGTTGCGATAAAAAGGTCTAGGAGAATCGCATGCTCTCAAAATTTTAAACAACAAATTCATGATGACTCTTGTCGTTCGCGAAATGATTTTGTCGTGTGTTTGCGGACATATTTGGCCTAAAATTATTACAGATGAAAGTCAGGAATCTAAAAGCACCTGTGGAGGCTTTGAAAAAATCTACTCGAAATGTTATGTGGAAAATATTCTTCACTTTAAACGTGCATTGGTTGCACTTGAAATTTCAAAGCTTTTTCATCAATCAAACAATATATCGTCAAGTATGTGCATAAGTGATATATAATTATATATATATATATATATATATATATATATATAACCATATATATGTAATATTATATATATATACAGTCATATATATATATACAGTCATATATATATATATATATATATATATATATATATGTATATATATATATTGGCGAGGAGGGACTTGAAGACATCCTAGTTGTAGTCAGGTGGGAAACTGGCAATATATATATATATATAGAGAGAGAGAGAGAGATACTGAGAGGAGATAGAGATATTGAGAGGAGAGAGAGAGAGAGAGAGATAGAGAGAGTTTTTGCTATCCTTTATTGAATTTAATTATTGCGTGCATTGGATTCGGAATGAATGATTTAATATGAGATAAAACTTCTAAAAACACACAAAACATCAAAAAGCGTAAGACATGTAATGAAACAATAGTACTTACATAAATGCAGCACTAAGAGAAAAACATATTCTTGGATACAAAGTAGCGTTTGTTATAATAGACCCCCTCCAATAATAATTACTTAAACTTAAAGCATTGGAGGTTTTACGTTTTACGGCTGTCAAAGCGGGTTCGAATGCTTATGGTCAGCCATAATCTATCGCTTACAAAAAAGCCTGAGCGGATAGTAGTAACTGAATGGAAATATAAATTCTGGGGGAAACAAAATAGTACCGCTTGCGTCCTCGTAACGTCTAAACCTTTTAGGTTAAAAAGTGGGTTTACGTTTTTATTTAAAGTATGTCTGTAAATTAATTCCAACAAATCTATCTATATATCTATAAAAGTTAACGTGTCTGTATGTGTGGTTGTGTGTGTGTATATGTACATTATTCTGCGCAATAACTCTGTCAATTTTTAGTCTACAACTCGAGATTTGATATACAGGGTACTGAGATTTGGGAAAAGCTTTGTGATTCGTTTTCGGCCAGAAATTTGGCTGTTAAAGGGTCAAAGCTCAACGATTTGGCCTTTGAGAACTCTACCAAACTCATCCGACAATTTTAGGTCTAAACACGTTTAATTTTAGATATAGGTTCCCTGAACATGGATCTAACTTAATAACCTTATTTTAGCCCAAAATAATAAATGCGAAGGAGTCATAATAGGGGTCAAAGTTAAAAAAAATATGACCGTTTTTTTTTCTCAACATACACTTCCAACCACCCTGGCCAACGCCAGGCTGAAATGCTAGTCTAGAATAAAACTAAGGCCATGACACCATGATAACATGTATTATACACGGCACCTTGAAATAAATACGATCCAAAAATTCAGCCTTCAGTTATGAATATACAGGTACACTCCGATTTTATTTTATTACAAGTATGTTTTCATCTTACAAATTGAATTGATTGTTATAACATATGCGAATTAATGAAAGTGTAATATGTTGCACGAACGTACACACATGTAATTGAGTCGGTATATATTTTCTTCATAACCGATCCACAGGGAAGTTCTTGTGGTTTTCCTTACACTACATTTGCATCATACATCATTTTAAAAAGCGTTTTTAGCTCTATCTAATCGGGTAAATGTCAACCGTTTTAAAACAATTCAGAACATTGAATGCAAGATGGAAAAAAGTAAAATCGCACAATGTTCTGATTTCTATTTCAAATATTGTATAGTTGCGAGTGTTCATATTGGGGAGAGACGGGGGCATGTAATACAAGATATACGATAATGAGAGGGAGAGAAAAGAGAGCCATTTATTCTGTGTTACTTTTCTGTTTCACGGAGCAGGCAATCATTACTTTGATGGTGAGACACATTACTTAGGACGGGTTACACAAAGTTCATTAAAGATGATTTCACATTACCTTTGTTGAAGAAAGACGACACGAAGACGGCAGTTACAAAAATACGAGATGTGTTTTTTTATTCCATTTGACCGGTTGAAATGATGATGATATCATGGAATTCAAAGTCGACTACATGATTAAAGGTTTTCCCTTCGCTTCTAAAGGGACCCTCCTCTGACTGCCTTTGTTGACTGCTCTCTCTCTCTCTCTCTTCCCGAGTACCCCGACTGCCCCGACTGCCTTCTTCATCCACCGAACTAGCTCGTATATTGAGAATTCTTTTCTGTCATGACGTCATACGTGTGTCTGTCAACATGATCGACCAACGTGGCCTAAACATGCGTGGTTCTTCACATGATTCCAAACCATTTCTGCAGACAAATAATTCTCACTAACCTATATTTCGACTTAACTTATTTTTCAATATGTTTTCAAATTGCTATTGTTCATTCCTCTCTAGCTGACCTTATTTTAACTCAGTTTTCATGAAAAGAATTGAACAATAAAAATTCCTCTTACAACAACATATCTAAACTATTTTATGTGAAACCGAACAATGCGAAATTCTATTTCTGAACCTTGCTTACAAAGTTCAATTCTCAGTCTATCCTAATCTCATTTTTACTTATCTAATCTTGTTCTTACTTACAAGAAAAGGGGGGCCTTTCTTGTAACACAAAGAGCTGTTGAAACAGCTCGCAATATCAACAAAGTGATTTCCGCAGGAATCGCTACTGAATGCAAAGCACAGTGGTTGTTGAAGAAATTTTGTGGCGGCGAAAAGAGTCTTGAAGATGAACGAAGTGGGTGGCCATCGGATGTTAACAACGATTACTTTAGGGCATTAGCGGAAGCCAATCAACGAACAACCCTTCGAGAACTTGCTTCTGAATTAGCCGTAACACATACGATGATTTCCAACCACTTGAGAGAGATTGGAAGAACAAAAAAAAAATAGATAAATGTGTGCCTCACGAATGGAACGAAAACTAAAAGAAACATTGTAACGAAGTGTCATCTTCACGTCTTTTACGCAACAAAACCGACCCGTTTCTTGACCGGGTTTGTACTAGACGATGAAAAGTAGGTCCTTTACGACAAGCGGCAACGCTAAGTTCAGTGGTTAAATATCGACAAAACATTTCAGTCGGCATTAACATTAAAACGCATATGATTTCAGTGAGTATAATAACTGATTAGACTGTAAGAGGAGAATTGAAGGAAAATGCCATAATTTAATAATAATAATAATAATAATAATAATAATAATAATAATAATAATAATAATAATAATCATAATAATAATAATAATAATAATAATAATATAATTAGTATTATTTATATCATCATAGTAAAACTTAGAGTGGAAACAAATAGTTAGTAATTGATATTGATCATGCTTATATTACTCCTACTACTAGATATGCAAATACTAACAATAACAATAGTATTAAATTTGAATAATGTTATGTGGATACGATTGTTAAGCGTAAGCACATACATATGTACTAAGATAAATGCTTATATATATATATATATATATATATATATATGTGTGTGTGTGTGTGTATATGTATATATATATGTATACATATGTATATATATACACACTGTGCGTATATATTTTTATACTCTAATAAATGCGGTTCTTTTTTGTATTAATATTCATATTAAAAAGTTTTTTTTCTATTTATTCAAATATTACATAGAACTTTCGTTAAATTGCATTCATCTACAAAAGATCTAGCTAATTTGCATATTCTTTTAAACATCCACCTTTATTAATACCTTTTCGGTTTTTCTGGTTTTCTTATGGGATGATCATATTTAGATAATTATTACGGGTAATTATATTCATTCAGATATTCTACATGATTTATACTTGCGCCTTATTTGCATTAAAAGGTTACAACAAAAGCAAATATTTTATATATATATGCGTATATATAGTTATTAAAAAATTGCATACCAAACTCCTCAGCCAGTATTTCGTCTACAGACATGCAACTTAATATGAAGATATTCGATCGAATCCAACACTTCAAATTTGGGTTTTATCCGGGGAAAATCTGTTCAAAAATGTGAAAATTAAAGAAATGGAATTTGACAGGTGGCGGTCAAACAACAGCATTACGAATATACATTCTAGTACGAATTTTAGGAGCCTTAAACCTACTTTTTTATTTCTAGTTGTAAATATCACCATTTATTGCTAATTATTACTATATATTAATGCATATCTATCTTCATACTTATTACTTGTATATATTAATGTTTTTGTTGTTTTTTTGTTTTTAAAGCTTTTTTAATACGCTTAAATATATTTTAATTCATGCAGATATCGCATTTTCATTACAGAGCTTAATCTCGGTCGATTATTGCATTGCACCCAATACACAGTAGTGATTTCAAATGTTTTCTTTTTTACCATATGCATTTGATGCCATCACGTTTACTCGAAACTAAAACATTTACTTTTCAAGGATATTCGTTACAATCTAAGTTAATGACACATGCTTTTAAGACGATCAATTTACAAATTTAATGTATGAATGTATATTTGCGTAAGTGTAGAACATAATATTACCCTGCACTGCACGTTACATGTTTTCATATTTCAATTTTGCAGCTATTTAACCGGCTAAAAACCAAATCGATTGTGTTCTATAGGTTCGAATTCCTTATATATCACTTCCGACGTTGTAGACGAACATTACACGATACAAGGCAGAAAAACGCGAAAAGTGAATTATTAAAGATTGTATATGAACGAGTATGCAAGGAGCTATCCTTTTTGAGGTCGTTGGTATGACTAAGACTAAATATATAAGGAAATTGAAGTCATTTTAAAAAATTGCAGGATTTTAATATCAAGATCAGTGCGACAAATAACTTGCAGTCAATTTGGAAACGTTAGTTGTTGAGAAATCCGCTTAAATATATTTTAATTAATGCATTTTTTATTACAGAGCTTATTCTCGATCGATTATTATATTGTATCAAATATATAATAGTTATTACAAATGTTTTCCTTTTCAATGTGCGCCATCGGTGTCATGATCTAGACTCGAAACTAAAACATTTACCCCTCTAAAGGTATTCGTTTACAATCTAATCTTATGGCACATGCTTTATAAGACTGGGTCAATTTACACAAATAAATGTATAGATGTAAATTTATGCATATAGCGGGCATACATATTAGCTCGAACCACACGTGAAATGTTTTAATATATATATATGAAAGAAGCTATCCTTTTTGCCGTTGGTATAACCAAGACTAAATACATAAGGAAGCTGTATTGTCTTTTAAAATAAAAAGTGGGCTTTTAATATCAATGCCCGTGCGACAAATAAGGAAATCTGATATGTGTATAGATTATAGTTTACTTTCATGCGTAAATCGTCTAACACAAAGTTTTAAAATAAATTTATTTTCTATTGTTTTAAATAGCATAATAGTTATTTGTTTTGCTAATTAAATCATTTTTCATCGAGTGTTATTTGATATATAGTTATATGATCAGTAGCAATAAAAAACATGTTCAGAGTAATATATTGGGAGCTTGAATTTCCGGGAGGATTATTATTGTAAACTCAATGGCTTATCTTGAACAACAAAAGGATTTGCAACGCAGTGTACATTTCTTCAAGAAAACAAGAGATACGTAACAAATACAAAGAAAAAGGCAAAAAGGCACAACAGGGGGATATGTGGTTCTAATCTGACATTTCTAGCGTATTTAGATCAATAGGAACATGTCCTATCTTTAAACATAAATTGAAAAACAACAAAAAACCGCACACTTCAATCTAAGACGGGGAACTTTGTGTTATGTCAGCTGAAACACACGCACTAATTTTTGCGAAACTTGGATCGAAAGGAATTCGTTTTATATTACATTTTTCTTCTTTAATCTTTTGTTTTGTGCTGCCGTGTTTGTTTTTGCTCATAGTTTCAATATAGCTGTCTTTTATCTCTGAGGCCGCGACTCAGTTGCTAAGACCCGATAGTGCCAGGACATATGATTAGGAAGAGAAAAACGCAATGGCTGGTCAATATTCGATTTTGGAAATTACGCTGTTAGCGTTTTTGATAATACTGCTTTTTTACAATAATTGTTAATATTGTAGAAATTGTATGCATTCATACCAAAATACAATTAAAAACAATGGTTAATGATTAGAAATGCTGCTACAACTATAAAGACTACTGCCAATAATTGCAGGGTTTGAAAAAAGAGCGCACCAGTAAAAGTGGAAAGTAACGTCGTTTTGAGAATATCATCTTCAATAAGCAAATCAGTCATTAATTTCATAATGTTTTTGAGTTCATCCCTAGCAATGGTACAATCATGTTGTAATTAAATCTGATTTTGGTACAAAGAATATCATTAGTTTATCTCGTATTATCACCTAGTTCATTACTCTTTATTTATGTTTTGTATACGCCGACATAGTAACACATATTTACGACATGTGATTTTTAGATCGGCTGTATGCGTTACACTGCTCTGGGATAATAAGAAACTGAGTATTGTTCAAGCATGATATAAAATCAATTGTAACGTTTTCGTTACAAACAAACAAAAAATAATAAAAATCCGGGTCGACACTTTCTTTTTTTAACAAATTTCATATTAAACGTTACTTTCCCTTCTCGATATCAATTAAAGAGTGTCTCGCTGCAACATGTCTATCTAGTTTGGTCCTTTGCCTCACTTTCCTCTGACCGTAAGCCGGTCACAACCGGTCACAGCCGATCCATTTTCGTCCTCGACCGTACTCGTCCAAACACGAACTTTGCTTTTCTGGACCAAGTGATGCATTTGTTCTCCTATTTTCTTATTCTTCTCAAACACACTTCCTTTGCGTTTTTCGGCCACTGCTGCTGCTGCTAATCTCTTCGCAATCCAGCAATGCTTCTCTGCTGCTGATATTTTCCGACGCTCTCAAATGCACTATGTTATGCAACGGGTTGTATCAGTTCCCTCAATGTTTTTTTTTTCTTGAATATAATGGAATGTATACCGATCTCCATTTACGGCAATCTCTTTATATATGATATAGATAAATAAGGAGCGATAATTATTCTCTACCTAAACTAAAAAGTGTTTCAACATATTGTTTTTCTTTATTGATAGATATCTAATAAGTATAAAAATGTTAGTGACTACATCAGAATTCATTTCATCTTAAGTAATATCAAATGAAAATCATTTTTCGGTCTAAACAAAACCATTAAAATCATTCGAACACGCTTCATTAATTATTTATGACGAACGTTGGAAGCAACAAGAACAACAAGGAAAATCGTTTTAGATAAAAATAATGGGCGGTGAAATCGGGAAATATCACCGGCAAACTCGCAATGCCACAAATAATGAATCTGTTTGATGTATTTTCAGTTATTATTTCCGGCTAAATTGTAGGGGACGAATGATAGGGCTGAATGGAGAATATAAAGACGAGAAGGGTGGAAGAAAACAAGGAAAAAGGGCTTGTGAGTTAGTGGCGGTGAATTGACGAGTGTAATGGCGGTTGGAGTGCCTTGACAATAACATTATCAATCTTGCATAGAGAAAAATTAATATCCGGTCCTGCGGATTCTGTCGAGGTCCGATTCCATCAGGCTGTTTGGAATGTAATAGAGACAGTAAAGAAGCAAGAGAGAGTGCACATAATAAGGAGAGATAAATGAGAAGATGAATTGAAATACCCGAGAGCAGATGAATAATAAAAATAAAATAAGAAGGCGGAAAATAATCTAAATAGAAAGAGAGAAATGATAAAGCACTAGAGATCGTTCAGTGGAGAGATCTAGCGAAGGAGAGAGATAGAAGAGGCGGTAGGGAATTAGAAGACGAATTAAAAGGAAGAAAATAAAGAAGTAAAAGTGGAAGTAAATAATGTAACTTATTTGCAGCTGAAAATAAGAGTGCAAAAGTTGTCTGCTGGAAAATAATTCAAATAGAAATAAGGAAATAATAAATAGAAAGTTCAAGGGAGGGAACCAGAGAAATTAAGGGATAGTAGAGGAAGTAGAGTGAAGAAGACTGATTTGTCGTTGAAGACGACAGACGAGACGTAGATGCAGAGGATAATTATTATAAAGCTAATTGGAAATATAAAAAAATAAAGCATAACTTGTTATAAAACTCTAGACACAGTTGATTTACACGCCGGTTCCTCTGCTTGTGCGCTGATAAACTTTTCAAATGCACTTGTGATAATAAGCTGTATAAGGGGGTTAACTTTTCGCCGAAATCGGAGTGTTCTATCTTTGGTCGGGTATAGTCCATTATCAATTTTCGATACTTATCAGAGACATTCCTATACCAAACGTATCTGTGAACTCTCCCAGACACATAAACTATAATTAGTTAATAAAAGAAATGCCACTCAGCGTTTCAGTGCCATTATACACACCGACAGACAAAGTGCACTTTATATATAAGTAAAGATTTGTTCAATAGTGCAAGAGAGCGAGGCATATAGAGTGGGTAGAAAAGTTTTGAAAAGCCAGAGGCAATCTGTGAGAATGAGCAGTCGAAGAGAAAGCAGAGTTGCTGGATGAAATATACATGTGGAAAATACGAGAAAAAAAAGGAGTACAAGGGGAAGAAAAATGAAAATATCAGCTGATAAAAGAGATGTAGTGTGGCCTCTGACCCCGTCGAAGTCGCAATAGTCGTGATCGTCTTTCCTCCGATAGTTCTTTGCAGGATTCTTCCGCTGAAAATAATTAGCTTCTCATTCAAGCCAAAAAAAGAAGGCAACCTCAGATATCACTAGTTTACTCAATTTAATTCACGAAATTTACCATGTGTATTTACATATGTCCAATTGTGTGGTTTGATCTCATCACAAAAACACTTTTGAATCTTATTTCTCGTGATCTACGGTGACGGCGGACTAGGTGGTGGTTACTGTTCACTTCTCTCGAGATCCAACGCAATCTGAGAGTGTTGGCGCGTGTATTCGTTTATATTGGGAGGTGATAGGGTAAGTATGATCGCTTTCAAGACCAATCACCAATCAGCTCGTCATTCCGGTGAAGTCCCGATACTTTGCACTGCCTGAGAATCTGTTCGCTCGATTAGAGAGGTTGACAGTTTGAAGTCAGACGCCCTTGAGTTGGGTTTCGCCAGGCCAGGAACGAAATTATATTTCAATCTAGCTTTCAAAATGACATCACTTGTCATTTTTCCCAAACAATAAAAAATATATGTCTGTTTTACAAAAACACAATAAATTCATAACTTAATTCTTCGTTTCAGCCAGGGTACCCGACGCGGCCAAGGCACCCGATAATGCTAAAGAGTTAATACTATCATAGTTGCCCGACCTTAGCGTTTAGGGGTCATCACTCCCCCCAATTGGCGAGCTACACCGATCCCAGAGGCGGTCAAGCCGCAATAGAATAATTTTAATAAGAGCGCAAAACAGACATTTTAAAAGTTATAGCGAGAGAAGAAAAATAAGTGGCAAAATAAGGAGAATACAGAGAAGCAAAATAATTTATGTACGAGAGAAAGAGGGAATGATGTTAGTGTTCCTGATATTGTGAGAGAGCGGGAAAATGAAAAAGAAAATATGGAATAAGTAAAAAGGGTGTAAAAAGCGAGAAAATATGTGCGTTTTTTTCTGAGATTAAGGAACAGTCGAAAGAAATGTAATAACGGGGGAGGCGAATATAAAGGGTGCAGCTAGAGGAGGCGAATTTAAATTAAAATAAATCACAGAAAAATAGTTGAATCATGAAATTATATGGTATATTCTAAATATATTTTGTTGTGTATAATTTAAATGCAACACCGGTTATTTGGCCTCTACGAACCATGCGTATATAGCTCAATCAAGATGTCGAATTTTCCCAAATCTACGCATTAAGTTAGGTTATTCAGCTAAATTTCGACAATATCAGGCAATATCCTGTCTTTAAAGCTGCTTATTTTATCTGGGCTTTTAGGGAACACATGGGACTTTACCTATCCTCAAAGAAGTGCTAAACCATACGAATGAAGTTAAGAGCCCATTGTGTGAAATTATTCTTTCATCAAATGTTTATCTCAATAAATTTATTCCAGGAAATTAATCGTATCGCGGACTGTGACGTGTGATTTCGTCTTGCTGAATCAGCATAATACATTACCAAACCAAGATAAACTAACAGATAGTTACAAAATCTGCAATTAAAGAAAAGGAGTTGTGAATTTAAAGTGGTGCATCTCTAAAAAAATATCTTCCAATGTTTAACTAAGGAATAATACGGAAATGAAAAAAGGGAAAGGGAATCAAAATATCGATTAGATAAATAAGAAATCAAACAGGCGGAAACTAATTGTGATATCTATATATAAATATATAGATTTTAGAAATGAAACGCAATAGGGCAATAAAAATAACAAAAACATTGAACAATTGTCCAGAAGAAGACTTAATGTACGACAGTAAAAAGGGGAGGGCGAAAATATTGGAATAAAGCGAGGTCTACTATGAGAGAGAGAGAGAGAGAGAGGGAGAGCGAGAGGGAGAGAGAGATAACGTGCTAGATACAAGCGGCACATGAGAGGGCGTAAACGGCGAGTAACAAAGGAAGCGAGAACAGTTAGATGTAAAGCATTAGCGAGTAGGACCTATATACAGGTGAAAAGACGATGGAGAAAACGGAATAAAAGGCTGATAAAGGAAAGAAAACAAACCGTGCAGATAATGAGATGGAAAAACATGCTAAGCGAGATTAATAACATTAGTCTCTTCCAATAATATCAACAGACGATGCTTTAATGATCAGTTCGTACAATAGATAATACAATCAAATAACACTTAATTTAAGATAAATCGTATTATTGCCAGCCAGGAATTAATTATCGTGACTTTGATATCTAGTAGGACTTATATCTCTCTTTCTCTCTCTGCTGTCTCTCTTCTTATATATATATATATATATATATATATATATATATATATATATATATATATATATGCAGTTAGGTATATAGATATATGTATTATTATGCGTGTTTGTGTGTATAGAGATTAATATATATATATACATATATATATATAAGTTTATATATCTATATACATAAAGTAGTAGCGTGCGTGTGTGTGTGTGTGTGTGTGTCTGTGTGTACAACTTCCAATGACCAAAGAAATATAAAGGATAAAATGTGTGTACACCTCTCCTGGTCAAGAAATATTAATGCCTATGTTAGGATACTTCTGTCAAAGGAGACAGTATATTGTATACGGACTTTCAATATATAGCATTCTTCAAACCACATTTACATTATTGAGTTACAGTCATTAACATATCATATTAAATTAAATCTATTTAAATAATTACCTCGATGGCATTACTTATTCGACATGATAGCTTTGTTTTAACTGTACTAATTAAAAAATATACTCATTTTTTATTTAAATTTCAAGATATATTTGAGTTAACTGATCTTATCTGAAATCTGAAATCGTTTTATTTTCAAACCAAAAACCAGAAAACCAAAAGGGAATAGTGATAGTTTAATTGAAATGGTGTACGTTATTAAATACTTGTTTTCATTTCGAAATATTATTCTAATTATTATTTTTATTTTAATTTGGAGGATTTTTTCCGCTTATTCTTAATTTTTAAGTAACCATTTTTATTCGTCAGAGAAAATTAATTAACACTTATGTCCTCATTTACTTGCATCCTCACGAGGGCAGAGATACTCAGAGACACGTGTGAACAAAATCTATCATCCTCTGCTCTTTTTGTTTATAAAATTTAATCGGTGTTGCCCATGATTTATTATAATAATATTATAATAATACCATAGCAAGTGTGTTTAATTTACTGCCAAACATATTCTCTTTATAATTTATTTGATATATTAAATGAAAAATGCTCAATTTTTACGACGTGACCAAACGTCGTTTAACATAACATAAGTAATTTCTTCATATCAAAACTACTTATCTGCCCCAAATTTAGACGTAATATTCGTTTTCAGCACCACAGAAACCATAAAAAGTCGTCATTTTAACGCTTTTGGGGGAGTTGGAAAGAAATTTGACATTGACCAAAAAAATTAAGACCTGTTTTTGTGGCCTAATACGTTTAAGCAGTCTTTGTAAATAATATGAAAGAAGAAATTTTGAAAAAAAAAATCACATTTTAACATGGGGGATGACTATTCTATATAAATTTAACGTAAAATGAGCATCCACTTTTTGGCTACACAGTGTTGAACCAGATATGTCATCTCTAGTATTTTTTCAATTTTGGCTATCGAAGGGGGGGGACGAAACATAACACATACAAAAACTTTTAGGTTTTAGTGGAGGACAGGAATTACATTTGAAGCATAAAATAACGATAAATTTAATTAATTTTTATGAAAACATTCTGTACTTTCACCCTACAATTTTATAAACAGAACGAACCACAAAATATGACTAATTTATTTTTTTTTTTGGGGGGGGGCGGGGGTTACTTAAAATACAAAATGACGAAAAATGGCATTTAATTGTTTTTGGAATTAATTTTGGTAGATTTTTTTTTCTTTTTTGTTTCGATCGCACGGCCATTCTCTGCTATTTTTATTGAAACAAAAATTGTACTGATTTATTTTTAATTATCTTTTCTTTGCAGGGGTCTTTCAAGTGCTCAATATCCGGGGAATAGTTTATTCTCTTTGTAGCCCTTCTTCTGAGATTTCTGGTGGAAACGGTATCACATATGTCTTTTTTGAGGCGATTACATTTACATGTTTTCATCCGTTCTTTAATTTTTGTTGTGGGAGTATCCACGTTGCCCATGATGAAAAAGATTAGTATACAGGTGTGTTTCAAATAGAACTTCATGTTAACCCACACAACGCTGGGTACCCATGTATATATGCGTGTGTACATGTTAATATAAATATATATATGTGGGGGTTGTGTGTGTGTATATATATATATATGTATATATATATATACATCTATAATATAAAGCTGAATGTGTGTGTGTGTGTGTGTGTGTGTGTGTGGTCCCGAATAGGCTCCTATATGGTTTACTATTTTAAATACTGATTACATGTAATGATAGAAGATGTATCGAGACACGGGAATGGGTATGTTTGATCTGGCAGAACGGTGGTTCATTAAAAGTGTGTGGTCTGCGTTCACGCATGGTCCACAAAGTATGGAAATAAAATATTTAAAAATGAAAAAAAAAACGTTTATAAGTGTTTTGGATATAGGTGCACATAATGATACTTTGATAAGTATGTTTTAACTTAAATAGGGATGGTATAATAAAATTGTGGGGTCTGCGTTCGCGCCTGTCCTCCATAGAATCGAAATAGGCACAAACATTAATAAACACTTTTCATATCTATCTGCGCAAGTATACTTTGATAATTATGTTTCAGTTTGAAGAAATATTGTATAATATAATTATGGGGTGTTCGTTCGTGTTGACCCCCATAGAATGAAAATATATCACAAAATGTAACAAGGTTTTTTTTAATATAGATCCACAGAATAGTGTGATAAGTGTTTCAGTGTGAACAGGTATGGTATAATAAATTATGGGGTGTATCTATTTAATGTTTACTTTCATCATATTTTGCTTTGGTTTTGATACCCGCAAATTTCACCCAAATTTACAACCCTTCCTTTTCATAACATATCATACTTCCATAAATCAGAGTCCATTATCTGTAGGCTGTTTTTGAACCCAGTCAACGACGGCCACTTTTGCTAGTATATATATATATATATATATATATATATATATATATATATATATATATATATATATATAATAGAAAGAGAGAGAGAGAGAGAGAGAAAAGTGTCATTTTCTGTATGTTTGATTTTTAATCTACATGGGAAACGGTCTCAAATTTAATCTGGCAATTCTTAGTCTACACACTTAAAACTTGATGTATACGAGAGTTGAACCCGCGAAACAAATTTGATTTGTTTTTAACCAGTAAAAATATCTGATAAGGTGTAAAAATAGAAGAAAATTGGATAAGCGTGTAATATCTACAGATACGCAAAAACACATTTATAGAGTTTACCGCGTTATCCTTTAATGTTTTAATATATGTATGCGTTTAGTAAGCTAGAAACTAATTAAGCTAGATAACTGCATTGTTTGTTTTTATTCTAGATTATGGCAACCAAATCATATGTTTGTGTTTTACTTTTGAGATCACTTATCTCCCTCTTTCTCTCTCTCTTTCTTTCTCTCTCAATATATATATGTATATATATATATGTATGCACAGATCATCATATAATGATTAGATCACTCTGATAGACGTCAAAACATTTAAAAAATAAATGTTTAAATTTCAACAGTATTTCTCGCGGTTAACGGTGGTCGAATGGATTAGGTCCTTGGTAATGAATCCAGAGATGGCTTCTTTTGCCGGGTTCTAATCTATAAACCGGTGTTAATTGTGACACCCTGCACTGATGATTCCTGAAAGGGGGAAACACTTGTTTCTGAATTTAATTTTGCGCTATTTAATAATTATTATATTAAATACTAATGTAACGCTTTCAGAAAGTCGTTTACTATTGTTGAGCACTTTTGGTTGACATAAAATGTCGATCCATTTAGCTCTTATTTGCAGATCATCATATAATGATTAGATCAGTCTGACAGACGTTATAGAACATTTAAAAATAAATGTTTAAATTTCAACAGTATTTCTCGAAGTTAACAGGTTGAATTGATTAGGTCCTTTCTAATGACGCCAGAGAGGGCTTCTGTTGCCGGGTTTGAATCCATCGACCGGTGTTAATCGTGACATAAGATGATACTGGAAAGGATAACACACTAGTGTCTGTAGGCATTTAATAATTATTATATATATATATATATATATGTGTGTGTGTGTGTGTGTGTGTGTGTGTGTATGTATTTGCTACAATATAATAATTAATATAATTTGGGCTGTATAATAATCTATAAGATTTGTATAAATTAAGGTATTATATTAATCGTATTTTACGATCATGACGAGCGACCATTACAAATTTGGATACAACATAATAATCAATAGATTTTTGTCTTCTTTGACATTAATCAACCAATCATGTTTTTATTATGCAATAAAAATAATATTAAATATGGCAAATTGAGTATTCAAGGTTTAATATTCATAGAGAACTATCACTGTCACCCAGTTTTTTCTTCATAATGTTACATGTCAGATGGGTGTAACCACCCTCGAGTTGATCAATTAACATATTTTGTTTCTAATTTAAGCATTTGTACTTTCAAGTGCGTCTATATGTAGACTCACACTCGGTCTTTCGACACTTTCTTACTGTTTACTAGGTTTGTTCACTGACTTCGCATTTATATCCACTTTCTTTCTATTAATCGGTGCCTTATTGTCGGTGACCGTAAGGTAAGATACCAATCGACGAGTTTGAATCTTTTAACGAGCAGTTATTACTACTTTCTTACACTGATGATTTAGTAAGAATGCAACTTCATTGTTTTAGGTATAAAATAATATTAATATTTATTGGAAAAATATTATAATATATATACTATTATATAAAATCACTTTGTGTGTGTGCGAGTTTCTTCCATATATGTTCCGAAACGGCTGAACCTATACTTTGCAAATTTCACACAAAAGTAATTCATATGTCTGGCAGAGTTCTGAGAAAGGTTCCCTAAAGAAATCCATTAAATAGGTACCAAAAATCGAAAAAAAATATATTATTCTAAATTAGTTTTACTTTTTTATAATGTATTTTTACAGAGTAATAATTTACGCTACAACAGCAAGGGAGATTATAAAATCTCATTAAATAATTTTTAAAAAAACTAAAAGACAAATTATTGACATCTAGAAATATAGCTTAACCGTGACTACAGATCGAATTCTTCCCTATTAAAGTCCAGTTGTACCCCACAACTTTTTTAAATGCCATTAAAAATCGCCGCAAATCATTTCTTCATTTGCTTATTTTAAAACTAGACATTAATCAGAAGTAATTTTCCGGGCCATTCATCATGATACGAAAATATCAGCTGCCGTTTATTTATTTATTTATATAATATTTATTTATTTATTCATCTATTTATTTATTTGCGAATTCGTCCACCTTGCAAATTAATGCGCCGTAATGCATAATATTCACTAAAGGATTATTTTTTTTAATAAGACGTACGCAATGTAGATGAATTAAAATGTCATGTTTAAGTGTAGTGTTCGACAGGGGTAGGTAGGGCATCCAGCTATTATATATATATATATATATATATATATATATATATATATATATAATCATTTCCACAGCCAAACAACCTTGCAGCCATAAGCGTCATGACAGCCAACAGTCCGACGTTATTTAACTGTGGAAATAATTATATAATCTCTTACATTCTGAACATATATATATATATATATATATATATATATATATATATATATATATATAACACGTACATCAAGTCTGTTGCCAAAGTAGCTGGAAAAATGGTCGGATCCTTCTACCGCTCCAGACGATATCTCACTGCTGATTCAATTCTCTATCTATATAAAAGCCAAGTTCGTCCAAGGATGGAGTACTGCTGCCACATTACTCACGATTACTACGATATTATCAAATTGATTACTCTATACGAAATAATACTTATACCCGAGTGGCTTCCGGGCCTTGATGAGTGGTGCCTACCATGTAATATATATATATATATATATATATATATATATATATATATATATATATATTAGATTACCCAGTTTATTGATATAATATTCATTTTCGATATTTAAATTCCATTAATAGATGGAATAAACTATAAAAAAAGAGACATTGTGACTTGACATACAGGTTTAACAACCAGAGTACATTGTACAGAATGAATTATGAGTAAGTTTTTTTCAGGGGTAAGAATAATAAATATGTACAGTTTATGTTCAAAATAGTAGCCGGGAGTACATTTTATACGAACTGCCGACCTCCAGTGCAACTATTCCTAAAAATTAATATGCACTCCGTTGTAAAAATACAGTACACAACAGCTACAAGAAATATTTTCTAATAAGATTTGTTTGCAAATTAAACACTTCGAGTTAGAATTAATTTTTTCAACTGGAAAATTCTTGATGAATTTAATTTAATGACGCGACATTTTATTAACATTATTCGTCTAAAAAAAAATTTCTGTTTTGTTTTGTTTATCTTACATTATTTTTGGCATTCACTCGTATTTTTATATTTTGATTTGGCTGTCTTTTCTGCCACGGGAATTAGCTGGGAAGTCATTCGGTCTGATAGTCAACGTTCATCTCACAAACACACTATAAGCAAATGGTTCGACTCACTCGAGTTCGATGATGAGATAAATCTAGCGACAAATTGCGTATTGCACGCTAAATGCTTCTGACACGACGAAGGAAAACTCCCTACAGGCCGCACTTGATGACTACGCCGTCTATCAACTGACTTTTATTCTTTTTATTCTTATTCAAATAAGGTTTCTTAGATTTTTATTTCATTCGTGATGTAGTTTTAATTAAATATGTGTTTAATTGATTTGTAAAAATGAAGTAATTTATTTTTACGCGAAATGAATGAAGTGTATTCGTTCATGATAGTTATTTGCGCTTTTTACAGGGAAGCTTTCAGAAGAAAATGTGAGAGAATTGTCTAAAGGCTTGTCAGTTATTCAGTCTAGTTTGCATAAAGTTATGGATTCCCCATGTTTGAAGAGTATCTCATTCTGATCAAACGTTACGGTACATATTTACTTATAATTCACCATTTATTAAGACTGAAACTTACCAGAATTCAGGATTAATAGTGTGTGTAGATATATACTGTAAAATGATAAATAATACTAATAGATTGGAATTAATAGTATGATGAGTATTTGATGACTGATATGGAAAGTGTTTAAGGTTCGTGCATTACAATTGTGTTTAATGTTTAATGATAAGTACACAATGGTAGAATTTAAACTTGTAAATACGAATTCTTGTGAAGTAGGCAATGCACATCACGATGTCTAAATTTAAGTCGGTTACTATGCAATTCAAGGCTCTATGAGTACATAAAATAATCAAGTTGATTAAATACATGAGTATGTATTATTAGTGATAGACTAATGTCCTGTCATGTATCCTGTTCTGTCATCTATTACATAATCTAGGAGAAAATGATTACTATTTTATACTGTTCCCATTCAAATTAACTACAGTAAAACGTCTGGATACGGCATTAATCCGTTCCGTAGTTTAGATCGTAAGGTAAAATCGCCGTATAGCGAAGCCTTAGCAATAATTTATAAAGAACATATCAAGAATTACTTAGAGAATTCAGTACAGAATATAATACACGTTTATAGAATCAAATATCACTATAAATAACACCGCAAGGTGACGCATATATCGTAACCAGGGGGCATAAATATCGTATTCCACATAGTAACCTTTAAATACCGTATATCAGGACCAATGTATCCCGAGGTTCTAGTGTAATTGATTTTGGTCAACCGAGTTAGTCGGATTTGTAACTCAAAATTCACACTCGTCCGTTCGTTCCAGAAATTCTTAATAACTACTTCTTTGATTTTTCTAAAATTTCGATGAAAGTATACAACTACCCAATGGAAGAAATGTAACATTCTCGGATTTTTTAATAAAAATTCTGTTCTCATTCTCGGGGGAACAAAATGGCCAAAAATTGCATTTTTCGGGACAAATAATTTTTTCCGACCATTAGATTTTGCTGAAAATTACTAAAAAGTAAGATCACATTAATATTCATCTGGAAACGAACTATTTGGTCCTAGAAAAATGTTCGGTTACATCCCCACGGTGTCAAAAGGGGTCAAATTGCCCAAAATAGAACATTTCGGGTCATAGAAGCGTTTCCGATTATTTGATTTTGCTGAAAATTATCCCAAACACAGATCATAGGGATATACATCTGGAAACATAATATTCGACCCTGGAAAATTCTGTGGCTTGAGCCGCAGGGTATTTTAGGTTGAAAAACACACATGTTGGGTTTATTTTTTTTTTCCGAAAAGGCATACTTGTGTCTAAATAGGGGTTTTAAATAGTATCTAATTTTGACCATCAAGGCATCGTTTATTATGATACGGTGCCATTTGGTTCTTTTAGTCCAATGTTTTACATCAGGTTAGGGAGGTTAAATAGGCAAAATAGGTAACAGTTGTACGATTGATTTTGGCTAACATTAACAAGGAAGAAACGCTTTGTAGACAGACATTCGAAAAAATGGTCAAAACGCGAAGATATAATAGCATATGTATCTTACCAAATTGAGATAGTGCCTCTTCTGCCTAGCTGGATAAAGTATATTTTATTATTCAGAGTAGAGCAGACAAATATATATATATATATATATATATATATATATATATATATATATATATTTATATATACATATATATTTACACATTGATCACCACTTATCAAGGCCCGGAAGCCACTCAGGGATAAGGGTTATTGCAAGTACATAACGTTAGTGTGGAGATTTGATGAAGTGTTTAATTAAGGGGCGGTTCATTAGGAATTTGTTAACGTTGGACTTGAACACATCCAAGTTGTAGTCCGGTGGGAAGCAGGCAGACGGAACAGAGTTCCACAGGTGTGCAGTTCTAAGAAAGAAGCTTTGTTCATGGAATCCGCGTTTTGATTTAGGCACAGATATAGAGTGGGGGAAATTTTTCACAGTGGATTCAGCTAGACGGGTGTTTTTCGTGAAAGATTGGCGAGAGGGGACCAGAGATTGGAGTTCAGACGAGCACCTGCCATGGAAATAACGATAAAACAAGGATAGGCTTGCAACGTCTCTTCTGTGGGAGAGAAGTTGCCGGGTATTCGATTGCGAATGGCGGTAGGCATAAAAAGTGCTGCCTAATTTAATTTAAAGTAACTTCCCCATTTTCAGGCCTTTGTAACAGTTTAGGACTAAAGACTAATAATCATATTTTCTTATGAGAGATAAATTGTATGTGCTTTACCTTTAAAGGGCAGATTTTGTGGTTTTACTACTTTGCTGGTTGGACTTAGGGGTGCACAGAGATAAAAAATGCCTCTTAAAAACTGTTAGAATTACCAAGACATGGAAGGCCATTCTATTATAAATGTATAAGAAAAACTGATCCTCTACTTTAAATTCTAAAATGCTTTCCGCGGTGGTCACACATAACCGTCTAAAATGCAGAATCTCATTGTTGGAGAGGATAACTAAATAAAGATATACTTTATCTTTTTTTTTAATTTGCTTCAATTTTTTTCCCTTTATGTAATTTCTCCAAAATTGCAAGATTTTCATCTTGAGCTAATTTCCCCTATTTATACATTTGTGATATTTTACTGGTGACACTTTTCCGTACCCTTCCAAGCGCACATGTCAGAGCGGTTCTAAAATGTAGCAATTCATCACGTACACATTTGTTGCTTGCTCTTTAGGTATTTCTCTTTTAAGATCTCCACAAATATCAGAAAAATTAATATCTGTAAATTGAAATTTTACAATTATTATAATAAAACAATATTAAGATATTATAAAACAAAAAGCAACAACCACGACCAGATTCAGTCAATACAGCATTGTGTTAAGTGACAGAATCTGAGTGAGGAAGCCAATCCAGAACTATGGGCTCTTCTTACTGATTTGCAGAACAGCCAAGATTGTTTTGATGATTTCGTGAAAAATCCAAACTCTGATGACGACCCAGTATATCAAGCCGTATACATTGTGCGCCAGTTGCCACTCATGCACACAGAAGATGGTCTAAAATATTCGAAATGATGACATTTTCAAGATTGCACCTGGAGACGGTATTACTATTATCTAATTGGAGAAGTTTTAAATTTTGATGAACGCGGTGAATTTCAAAGTGGCACTTGTTTGAAATATGTGCACAACATCATTTACGTTAAATACCAACGCATTAATGAAGCTTTTTTTTTAAATCACATCACTTCCGCTATTTCCAATCAACATCCAATTCTACAATTGCATCAACAAGCTACTAGTGTGCAATCACATTCCCATACCTTCACTTGTACAAAAAATTGTGATTTTAATTCTCCTTTGCCGCTATCTGGAAAAAAAACTTTTATTTCGCGAGAGGATGTGGACCGTTACACTTCGTAAAAAATAAATATATTTATCGCCATTTTAACTGTTCAAAATGTATCGTCACTTACGCTTACTGAACTTGTCCAAGAAGCTTGATTGGATGTTGAATTGTATTACAGTGCTCTGGATTTTTTTAAAGAGGAAAGCAACAATTCTGTACAGAAGTACTCCCAACGATATACACATTTCCCCTTACAGCACTGTCATCTTAAGTCTTTTGAAAGCTAACATGAACATTAAATTTTGTAATTCTACCTACGCCGTCATAGCATAACCTCTTATCTCTGTATCTAATAGAACTTTTTTCTATCTCAAATCCTCCGTTAATAAAGAACTGTATGCTATAAAAACCATGTATTTACCCACTTCCATCTGTATCAAATTATAATTAACATTTGCAGAATATTGCCTGGAAAGAATTATAGTTCAACAACGTTTTAGTAAATTTTGCAGTCTTCGATGTAGTCTTAACCTACAGAAATAAGACAATTCTCGGAAGCAGGAATGTTTAAACCGTTGGCAGCAAACTTCTTGCGTTGCATATTTTATTACACGGTATTATTTATATAACTAGCGGGGGTACCCGGCGTTGCCCGAGTGTTTGTTTCCGGGACGGGGGGGAGTTTTAAAAAATGTTATGGTAGGTAAGTAGGAAGGATGAAACCCGGAGTCATGAGTAAAAGTAGGAAAATAAAGTGTGAAAAAAAACAAACATCTGCTACGTTAACAGTTCGGTCACCAAGAAAAGTCCATCCCAGTTGTTTAGGAAAAAAAAAAAAAAAGAAACGACTACGGTAGATCGGCGCGAACGTGAAAATATAATGTGAATTGTCCGGCACGCTAACCACTACGCCACAGAGCACTGCAACTTAGTTTAGTGATTTTAAATAACTTCACATGAAAGAACTACGAAGCCAAACCGGTGTTCTCTTCTCAACTGTTCCTTGTGAACGATCCTCAAACGGTGTTAAGTGGTGGCAGGGGGGGGGAGGAATTTATTAGAGAGAAAATATTTTACCACTTCCATTGATCTTAACCGATTTTGGCCGTGACTTCTCAGCAGAAAAAGTATAGAAATCTAAGATTATCGAGGAATTTGAGAAATAATAAGCCTATAACACACCTCAGATATTGTTCTGCCGTTTGTGCATATTATATTTGCATGAAATATCTTGATTTTTAATCCTATTAAGGTAAAAATCCGACGGGAAAAATGAGTTCATTTTATTTATATAGAGAAGAGATTACATGTTATAGATGCACTTCAAGCCATCATATTATGAAAAGTCATGCTTAACTCTTGTATAAACACATCCCTAAATTTCACACCTAACTTTAGAATACACTGTCCGGTAGCATAAACTGTGAGCGATAAGAAACCGGAAGTACTGTAATTGTTAATGTCCAACTTCAAATTCTGTCAACTTCTGTTCTCCTCTAGTTTATATTATTTCATTGGTCTGATTATTAGCATTTTACGTATGTCTTTATAGTCAACTGCTTCATTGATTCGGCCCGCGTCCAGATCAGCTACGTGAGCAGCGCCGATCAATGACGCAGTTCCTCCTCCCGTCTTCATTACGCTGATCACCGCTTTGTACGCGCAATTGAGCGGTTATATTTTGAATTGATGCAACTCTCGTCACATCATAGGAAATCTTACTATTTTGTTAGCTTTTTCGGTTTGCTAAATCGTCTTTTAATGAAAATCTCACTGGCTGACATTTGTGTAAACTCGCACTTTCTTAATAAAGGTGTCCGATATCGAGTTGAATACAAACGCATAATTTGCTCCAATGGCCTACATGATAATGGCACTCCAAACGAGTCAGACAGTACCTCTGTTAATCAATAACAACATTCCTGTTCGACCACAGCGTCTCTCGGACTTATAGATTAAAGTACACTTCTTTGAAGTAGAACAGAAATGTATGAGTCCATTTTAGCACCACTCGCGTATCTGTGCAACGTAAATATCTGCGTTTGCCATGAATGCATATAAGTAATGATTACGCTCGCGATTCTCCATCATTACTCGGATTATGGTGCGAGGCACAGATTAAGGATTCAGATTATCTTTTTAGGCATATTTTCATAGACAGATCGAAGTGTTTTTCTTCGCGTATCATATTAAAATATCTATATATTAATTTGCTTGTACGTACGGTGTCACGTCATCATCATCGCAAACATTAATTAATGAAACGCGTCATCATCATCGCAAACATTAATTAATGTTAATTATCTCCCTTTATTGTTCACTCTTTATTAGTTAAAAAATAATTAAACCCTTTTATTTTCCAAAACTTCCCGAACAACAACAACAACAACAACAACAACAAAAGTGTATATATATATATATATATATATATATATATATATATATATATATATATATATATATATATATATATATATGAACTGTCTATTTATGGTTCTGGATTATTTAAAAAAAAACGAACTCGTAACGTTAAATGTAAAAAATATATTTATTACTGAATAAAATAGAATACGGAACGGAACGCTTATTCTATTTTATTCAGTAATAAATATATTTTTTACATTTAACGTTACGAGTTGTTTTTTTTGGGGGGTTTTTTTTTTGGTTTTACTGTGCCACTTTATCTTTTTTTTTTAATTTACTTTTGAGTAAGCCTTACATAACAAAAAATATGTTTCGAAATAAATGTTACAAAAGTCAAGAATAACTTTATTAAATAAATCACCAAAGTCACCATTCGCAGTAACACAGAGTCAAAACATATTTTACGTCTTGTTCTGTTTTGCTTTTGTTTTACGGCATATCAATCCTTTTCCGTGTTATTTAATGCCGAATCGAGTAATTTTGTAACATTTATACAACTTCACGTTGATTACATAGGTATTATTTATGTTTTGTCTGTTTTATTTGCTTCTTTTACAGGCATTAATCATCTTCTAATGCCCACCGACAGGGCATACATATTTAAATACTATAAAAAATGGACACAACATTTTTTTTTAATATGTAATAAAACACTTGGTTTCATTACTTACGATTTAATTTATTTAAAGATATATTTATTTCCTTTTTAAAAATTTTCAGTATATTTTATTTAACTGAAGAAATATTTATTGTTCATACATATATTTTTCCATTATTTTTATTACATTGTTAGGTAAAGTTTCAGAATAGTTAACCCCACTCCCCATATTAAGAATGGCTTTCGGCATGATTCTTACAATAGCGGTATCAAAGTTTTTTTTTTTTATTTTGAAATAAATTATAAAAAAAAGATACAAGACCATTAAATTTTTTTTTCATTAAATCGCTATTTAGGAGAAGATTCAAAATAGTTAACCCTTCTCCCCATAACCGTTTTTTATGCAGTAAAATACTGTTTCAATAATTATGGTTTAAATAAATATTTATTCCTTATTTAAAGATTTACAGTATAATTTATTTAACTGAAGAAATATTTATTGTTCATACATATATTTTTCCTTTATTTTTTTTACATTGTTAGGTAAAGTTTCAGAATAGTTAACCCCCTCCCCATATTAAGAATGGCTTTCAGCATGATTCTTACAATAGTATTATCAAAGTTTATTGATTTTTCGGGTTTGTATTACTGCACACATAGATTCGAAAAAGTTGTCAAAAAACAAATATATAACAAATAAGTGTTATCAAAGGCAAGATAAGTTTCTTTTCAACCTAACTGTATATATTTTTTGTGTTTTTATTCAATGTAACATATTTATTCAGCTCGAAAAACATACAGTGTTTACCGATGTATTCGAAAATTCAAGATGGCGTCTCACACCCTCTTTAACATGGTAAGTTTGGAAAAAGATGTTATAAATAAAAAACTACACAAAATACTATTAAAACCCCGCCGAATATATGTAAACCTGTGTCTCGGTAACATATATTGAGCGAGTTTTTAACAGTATTTTATCCGGTATTTTATTTATAACACATTTTCCCAAACTTACCGTGTTAAAGAGAGAGTCAGCCGTCATCCTGAATGTTCCAATACATCGGTAAACACTGCATGCTTTTCGAGCTGAATAAACATGTTACATTGAATAAAAACACGAAAAATATATCCAGTTTGGTAGAAAAGTAACTTATCTTGCCTTTGATAACATTTATTTGTTATATATTTGTTTTTTGACAACTTTTTCGAATCTATGTGTACAGTAATACAAACCCGATTTTTTTTATTTAACAAAAATTATAAAAAAAGATACAAGAACATTTTTAACATTTTTTCATTAAATGGTTATTTAGGTGAAGGTTTAGAATAGTAAAACCCTCTCCCCTTATTAAGAATGGCATTTTTATTATTTCAGCATGATGCTTACATTTTTCTTAATATAAAAAAAAGATACAAGAAAATGTTAAGCTTCTTTTTTTTTTTACTTAAAATGTTAGATCAAAGTTCGGAATTCGCTTCAATTGTCACAAGCAGACGATATCGATTCAAAGGAGGTAATTCGTCAACAATTGTTTTAGCCGAATTTTACGGTAAAGTGTAATGGACTGGTGGATATATTATACATATCCCCCAGGTTGTATTTATTTGCTTCCCCATTGAGCAAATTAGGCACAAGGCCGTTTTTTAATGTGGAGAGAGACGGAGGGGGGAGGGAAATGGGGACCAGCTCCCGATGGGTGGGAAATGGGAGTTTGATAGGAACTGTTGGTATGAAGGGTTGCCCCTACATTGACCAAGGTAGATATGTGGGGTTACCCCCACATATGGTCTTTGCCTGCAGTATCTGTCGGAACAGATGGTATTTATTTGCTCCCCCACCGAGCAAATTAGGCACAAGGCCAATTTTTAATGTGAGGAGTGAAGGGAGGGGGAAAGGGAAAAAGGGGACCAGCTCCCGATAGGTGGGAAATGAGAGCTGGTTAAAGGTCAGGCATGTGAGGTTGCCCCCACATCTGGTCTTTGCTAGTCATAGCTAGTCATAGCTTGCAGTATCTGTCGGAACAGATACTACACTTTTATCTTGTCGCCCGGGCCGCAAAGGGCGGGGGCCAGTGTATATACATATCCCCCAGTTATTCATTTGATAAAAGCAATATTCAATGAGCATGGTTCTTCTTGCCAGGCAATAGGTTTGCCTGAACCAACAGGTGATCCTCCAATAGATAATATGACTCGAAATACAAACTGGCCTAATGTTGAATTGTTAAACAATGAACAATTAGAGGTCTTTAATGCTATAATCAAGGCTGTCATGGCAACTGAAAAAGAAGCCCCACACAACAATTGCTTCTATTTAGATGCCCCAGCCGGATCAGGAAAAACCTTTTTATTCAACATGTTATATGATTACTCCACTTCCAGCAGTACTGTAACCGCCACTGCGACGTTGTTGCAATGCTACTTACTTCAGGGAAAACACTCCACAGAACATTCAAACTACCTTTACCTCTGACAGAAACCAGTGTCTGTAACGTTTCTCCTGTATGAGAGCATGCTGCTTTTTTGAGAAAGGTAAAGGTATTCATCATAGACGAAGCCTCTATGATACCTAACCATTCACTGCTTGCTATAGATAGATGTTTACAAGATATAATGGGTAACGATAAACTATTTGGTGGAAAATTTCTCATATTTGGAGGTGACTTCAGGCAAATTTTGCCAGTAGTGCCAAATGGATCACCTACATCTATTATAGATACCTGTCTTAAAAGATGCCCATTGTGGCATCATTTCAGTCAATTACAACTAACACAAAACGTCAGAACTAACATAAATGAACAGGAGTTTTCTAGATGGCTCCTTCATCTTGGTACTGGTACACTAACGAGCAGTCTTAATGACGTTCCTGTAGATGCTATAGATGTTCCTGATGATTCGGTATGTAATGGTTCTCTAATCTCAGAAATATTTGATTGCAGCCCTCAAGAAATGGAAAATTGAATCATCATGACTCCAAAAAATACAGAATGTTTAACAGTAAATGTAGAAATTCTAAATAATCTTCTCGGAGGCATAAATACATATTTAAGTACAGATTACATCTCCGATGATGATGCTGAGCTTCAAAATTATCCTATCGAGTTCATAAATTCATTAACTCCATCTGGAATGTCACCTCACCGAATTAATGTGAAAATAGGGGCAATAGTAATGCGACTGCAAAATTTATCGATAAATCAAGGACTTTGTAATGGAACTAGGATGAAAATAAAAGAATGTCATCAAAACAGCATCATTGCTATTTTAATTAATGGATCTAATAGAGGTTCCACAGTTATCATTCCAAGAATTAAGTTAAAGCCAAGTGATACAAATGTTCCGTTTGCATTTCATCGGATACAGTTTGCAATACGATTAGCATATTCACTGACCATCAATAAAGCACAAGGCCAAACTTTGGATAAGGTTGGTATATATCTTCAACAACCTGTATTTTCTCATGGTCAACTGTATGTGGCATGTTCAAGAGCTCGATCTAAGCACAGTGTGAAATTTAAGGTAATGCAACTGCATAGAAATGATAATCAGGGAAGAAAGCGTGGTGTAACATATACTAAGAATATTGTTTACCATGAAGTGTTATGAAAACAATCAGGAACAGCTATGGAATCTAAAAATTAACTTGGATGAAAATATGATTTTGGAAAAAAAATTTTTTTTAAATGGCTTTCCTTATATTTAAAATTCATACTTTGATGAAAAAGTAGTGTACAGTTTGTTTAACTTTACTTAATTATATAACATTGACATAAATTTGATAGGTACAACCTACCTCACATCATTTTGATTATCGAAAAGTCAAAATTTAACTGTACTTCGTAAGATTTACAGAAACACTTCATTTTATATGCATGTAATACACAAGAATCTGAATATTATAACAGATGACAATGTTTTTATGGAAAAAACTTTTGTACAGAAAATTCAAAGTGTTCTATTTATATTATCAGGAAGTTGTGATGCATTAATTGAAATCTATATCAATAATTCGACTTAAAAAATATTTGTGAATTTCCAAATCTTCATTGAATAAAATTCGAAATAAATAGAAAAGTCTATTGCATATGTAAAAGTTGATGGTTGCTTATTTAACTTCATTAAAAGCTATCAAAGTCAACCAAGAGCTGCTCACTATTCTGGCTTAATGGATCATTTAGCAAGGAATGAAGATGGCGATTCTGGTGTACCAGTTATTCTACCATCTTCATTTACAGGAAGTCCTAGGAATCTTCAACAACTGTATCAAGATGCAATGGAAGTTTTCTGTAAATATAGAAAGCCATACCTATTCCTTACCTATACATGTAATCCAAGATGTCCTGAAATATTAAACAACTTGGGGTCATCAGAACTTTCACAAAATCGATGTCAACAATGTCACACAGTTTTTTTTTTTAATTCACAGTCTAACTCCCCAGAACCTGCTGACTGACCACTATTCTCACTCCAAGCAGCTGATCGACGTCCCTGTCACGGCCTCAATCATCACCAGCACTTCCTGACAATGTCAACAGCATCAGTTACGATCGCATTGACCTTCAATAAAAGTTTAAACTAAAGTTCTTTGTTCTACTTGCTTCCATACGTTCATTTTTGTAATATAACAATAAGGAATTTCTTACTGATGTGTTTTAAAAGATTTTAACTACCGTGGAATTTCCACGGGTCCTGCTAGTCTTTATTAATCTTCCGTGTAGCAGGTTCTTTTCACATTCTTTTCTCATCTTACATAGTTTTCTTTTGTGTTCTGTCTTATTCACTTTTAAGTGACTCTTGCTGCTCTGGTTACCTTTTCTATAGTACATTCTCGTCATCTATAGTTGTAGATAGCGGCAAAATCAGACGGAGATAGCTGCACGACGTCGTCAATCTCATATGTGAAATTTGTAGCAATTCCTCTGTCGCATTTTGAACAGGATGCGCCTCTAATCGTCATTGTGTCAACTTGTTGTCTTCTAAGATCAGCATCGACTCGCATCTACTATTGTATGTAAAGAGTCTGTAAGTTAACCCCAAGTTTATTTTCTTTACGTTGTTTATCTACAAATAGTGAACCGGATACAATAGGAGGAGGTACTAGCAGCAATTTCTTTAACAATACAACAAGATTTCCCTCGCCGATAAATGGTCGTAACATATTACCGTTTATGTGTCCTTTTGCCATTATAACACCCGAAATAGACGGAAAAGATATATTTATAATTGATGTTGCTGGGAAATTTATTCATGGAATTGCATACAATTTCAGTCATGCAAATTACTTCGATTTGTCTGAAAACACGTACATTCGAGCCGAATTCATTTAAATCAGGACATTGTGTTATTTCCATGCTCGCATAAAATATGTTCCCAATTTTACTCTAATACGACAAAATACTGAAGCTGTAAAAGTCCAAACTTATCGGACAAAATAGACGGATTCTTTATGATTTCTATTGAACAATCTTCTATATAATATAGCATAACATTGCCCTTTAATTTCCACACTATTATATCGTTATGGACTAATGCAGATAATCTATTTTTCTTGGTCAAATCATATCAAATACAATTTTGTGTCCTTATTAACGTGTATCAACCAAGTACAATCAACATTTAAGTATTATTGTGAAGAGATTAATTATACCTGGAGATCTTAATAGCTTTTAATACATTAATCTGAACCTTACTGAATAAAAACTCACCTACTAACCGCAGCACTAGCTTAACTAGGAGCTACACTGCTAACAAGAACACAATTGATATAACATTTCTTTTATTTGAAAACGCTAGAATGAAATTAATATATTGTAACGTGTTTTTTTTTTACACAGTGATCACCTCTTATCAACGCCCGGAAGCCACTCAGGGATAAGGGTTATTGCAAGTACCTTACGTTAGTGTGAAGATTTGATGAAGTGTTTACTTAAGGGGGCGGTTCATTAGGAATTTGTTAACATTGGACTTGAAGACATCCAAGTTGTAGTCCGGTGGGAAGTAGGCAGACGGAACAGAGTTCCACAGGCGTGCAGTTCTAAGAAAGAAGCTTTGTTCATTGAATCCGCGTTTTGATTTAGGCACAGATATAGAGTGGGGGAAATTTTTCACAGTGGATTCAGCTAGACGGGTGTTTTTCGTGAAAGATTGGCGAGGGGGGACCAGAGATTGGAGTTCAGATGAGCGCTTGCCATTGAAATAACGTTAAAACAAGGATAGGCTCGCAACATCTCTTCTGTGGGAGAGAGGTTGCAGGGTAGAGAAAAGGGCATCCCCCACTAAGCCACGAAGTCTATTTTGTACTCTGTCAAGGCAGGATAGGCTGTTTTTAGCATCTCCTGCCCAGATATGGCAACAGTATTCCATCACTGGACGTACTTGGCTTTTATATAGATAGAGAATTGCTAAGTGTTCTTGCTAAAGAATCGTAAACTCGCCAAATACCCCGTACCTTTTTGTACCATTGCCAAAAAAAAAAGCAGAAGCAATCGTCAAAATAACTATTTTATTACTAGTACAATACCTACAATACCTAACTGCTGTGAACTCTACTTGGTTTTTATAGTAATGCTATTATTTGGCATGGTTATCGTGTGCACTTAAGGCTTGTTCAGTTGTAAAATGCTCACTACACAATAGCAGATTCTAATTATTTTGAAGTGTGCTTAAATATGACTGCCCTAACTTCGATACACTGCGGTCAGAGACTTGCTCTTCAAATGTCCAAATAACATACTTGCTACACTAAGAATCAACTCTTAATCCAGTGCTTACTACTCACGTTTTACTCAAAACTGAATTAATATCTGAATATTTTGGCTATTTATTTACCCCATAATCATCTCATGATTATATCAGGTGAAAAATCTGTAAACATATAAAATAATCAAAAGTCATTTATTTATCACTTTCTCTTTTTTCTATGTCAAGTTCTACAAGCTACACAAAAACAGGTTTTATCAATTTTTATTCACAAGAAGTAGCGAGGCTTGTCAACAGGCGTCGCCCTGGAAAATCGGAATACCTGAAAAACCATACTCTTATATCTGGATATCATACTATTTTACTATATTTTTATGTCTATAAACAGACAAGAAGAAAATGATATGTGATATGAGCAGAAAACACATGGGCTTTATAATCGACACCACAATATCATCACTGTTGTAGTGTATGGCCAAGCAATTTTATAGCATTTTGTTATATAGATGTTAGGTTCTTGGAGGCAATGCTGTAAAGAAAAGTTCCGAGTTATTTCTGATATAGAGAGGAAAAACTGCAACAGTAAGAAGCACGCGAGGTTATGGCTGAGAAGTTTTGAAACCACAGAACGAAGCTCAATTAAGAATTTATTTTTAAAAGGAATACAGACTGAAAGAAATATTAACTACGTTTATTTTGTGAGAAGGGGATGCTAGGGAATAGAAGAGAATAGCTCCACTAGTGTGCAAAGTCAGTTTTGTAAACTGTTTACAGAGAGAGTGAGAGAGGGAGAAGAGAGAGAGAGACAGACGTACAGACATACAGGAATAGAGATAGAGAAGGAGAGAGGGAAAGAGGGACAGAGAAAGCGTTTTAAACACTGCTACCTGAAATGGTACAAACACTCTAGTTAAAATAATTCTAAAGAATCAAAAATAAATCTATAAACTAATACATTGCCAAATGGTCACGGAATGCTTCTGCAGGGAAGAATCCAATTTTTTTTTTAAAATAAATTCGTTGCAAATTTAAAATGGTACTTATATTTTACAGAAGAAATATTCCAATGATCAAAAAGCATCGGAATACTTAATCCTCGCCAAATTGATCGGACAGTCTCTAAATTTGGCAACGTTAATGTTTCAGAAGTATTCTAGTTGAACAATTTTTACGCTGATCAGTTAATAGCTGACTGATGTTTTTCTCAGACTAATTCATCCAGTAAATGGTCATAACAGTAACAGACCATTGCGAGATCTTGTAGTTAAAAAATGCGTACTGGTCAAACCACATTGACTGATAGGAAATGCTTAGGTAAATCATTTCAGAATTATAACTGATAAGAATAGAAAGAGGATCATTTGTTCATTTCGACAGTAACATAAATTATTTCCTAAAACATTTCGGAGGTTTTCGCTATTCATTTATTAATTTCGTTTTCTATAAATAGAAAACAATGGCAGGCACATTTGTTTTTTTCTGTTAAAACAAGAGAATCTTCCCGAGAAGAGAACGATTTCCCGTCCTACATTTACATATACAAGTTAACACTATCATCTTTTCGATTCAATTTATCCCTGTCCGATGATAGTTTTTGAAAAAAAAAAACTATTATTTAGCACTGAAACAAAAAATTAATTAATATATTTTTGCCATAAAATAACAATAGATCAAATTTTACCAATGAAAGAGTTTTATTATACTACAGCACTCCGTGTGAATTCGTCAACAGTGCTTAAATGATAACAAATGAATATAAAAATACACTCCAGAATTATTTTTTTTGTATTCTAATTTACCCTAAACATGGCACAATGCAACTTTGATGTAGGGTGTTAGTATGAGAGGCATAAGTTGCAGGGATACTATATAGAGAGTTGAGCATCAAGATGTCCGTTCACATTACACTTAAACGTATGCATGTCAGTACAGTTGAGAAAACAGGTACGCCGACGGGAGTTCTAAAGTCTAGCAGTTCTGAAGAAGAAACTATAAGAATATAAGGGCTAGAAGTTTGTCGTAGCATTTACCATTAAAATAATTGTAGAACATTCAGAGGAATGCAACATTTCGTCAATGGGACAGAGGTTGAATCTTCGATGCCAGTTTATGACATATCTTCTGAACCGTGTCCAGCAGCGAGGGAATAGTAGCAGTGACAATATTTACGAATTTCGATTCCTCCGTTTTTGTCAGTTACTCCTCACATTTCATAATTGACGTTTCTGATTAAGAGGAGATAATTCTAGTTTATGACTTGATGGTTTAAAGCGATAGTATAATTTCTATTTTCTTTTTTCTTAGCATATTCATTATCATGTAGATGTTAATCTATCAAGATCATTAAAACTAATACTCGAGTGTATATTGGCCTTAATAATAAGTGGTGACATTTATCAAGGCATGAAACGACACGATGATATGACTCCAGAGATAAATACTTAATTTAGGAATGCAGTCGATTGTCTATTCTGTAAGGAAAACTGGATATTAAATATGTCACTTGAACGAATGGACAATAGGAGTTTAGAAATAATGATTAACAAATAAGTTAGATATTGGACAATTAAAATTGGGAATTCTTTGTTTACGAAAAGTGTGTTTGGACGCACATACTTAAAATCTACGTGAATAAATTTCACGTGGTGAGGTGTGCCTCAGACGTTATCGAGAAAGGAGATTCTCAATATATTTAGACAGGGTTTGAAGTTAGGAGATAGTCACAACCACGTACAGTCAGTTAGCAGACGAAATTCGAACAGCGACTTAGTAAGAGCTAATACTCCCTTGGAAGCGAAAGTGGAGGGAGAGGAGACCATCTAGTCGCAAAGGCTTTAATCCCATAGCATCAGTTTCATTCAACTGGTATTATTGGAGATCATCTATATTTTCTAAACTGTCTTCGTGTATTTTGTCTATCATTGTAAACGAAAATTGTATAACACTCCCTTAAAATATTATGTGTACTTTCCCCATCATCAGTAATGATTCTCCAACCTCTAATGTGAAAGAACTGTATTACACATTCTTTCTATAATGAATTCGAATCTCCTATGTTTAAAAATATGAACTGTGTATGTAATTTATATAAATGTCATTATAATCCTTGCTCTGAGTCCACGTTATATGTGTTCTAAGTATGTACCCCGCTACACAATATTTTTTAATATTAAGACTTCCATCCACTCAAGACAGGGAATAAAAATGCACATTTTACATATATTGTGTTTGTAGTATTCGTAACTTAATCCTAACCCCATAGACATAAAATAATTTTGCGTATGTGCTCATCTAAAACAATAAGGGCTCCCTTGACAAAATCTTTCATTTCTGATTGGTTGAGCGCTGATCATCCTTACATACAGAAATGCATTTTTTTTAATAAACTAACACTTACTTACATACAAAAAGGGCGTCACTTTGACACATGTTCTAAAGCCAAAAATTCTTGTAATTTTACACAGGCAAGACCCGTTGACTGGCGTATCCCGGTAAAACCATAAAGAATCATATAAAGATGATAACCCCGCAACCACCCCCCACCTCCAACATCTCCTTAATTACCTGGCATAAAATTGGACAGGCCGACAGGTTTTTTTTTTCTTTTACAATATTAACTGAATAACACACTGTCATTCTCTCTTGACCAAAAGTTAAGCAATTTTTCTATTTCTTTAACTTCTGAAATCTATTTGTATTAACATTGCAAACATCGGTACATTGCAATCTTTTTTTTCTTTTTTTCAGCTTTGACTTAAACTCTGAACATTTTAATTGTACTCATTTTGTAGTCTTTTAATCTGTTCTTATTAAATATCTTTTATTAGCAGTACTGTTTCTCTTTTTCTTATATCTAAAATGAAAAAAAAAAAACATCAAACATGAAAACGATAATTTTCCAAATGAAAATTGCAGTGTTATCTAAACTCGAAAAACAAGTCTTTTTCTCGGAAGTATGCATTACTTTCAAATATTCTAAACTTAATACTTAACCCAGACTGCTGTAATTTTAACCAGATTTTAAATGAGTTTTTCTGATCTAAATTAATACAAAGTAATTCGATCTCTCAGATTGATAAAAGATCCATTATCGTATTTTAATTATAAGGTAAAGATGGCCTAAATACTATAAACTAAAACATTCTTATCCTAGAGATAGATGAAGCCAAAGAAGCGGAGAGGAATAAAAGCAATAAATAAACAATTATACAGAATCATACAAAGATAGAAAATGGATCTTTACGATAGAGGGTAGAAGAACCTATTTAACTAGTATACTTAATATGTACAATTCGTACATACTAAAATACGACTACCTTACAACCTATATTAAATTGAATGAAATGGATCCTCAAACGCTCATATCTTTCTTTTAGTAAAATTGTACTGCAAACCTCGTAAATACTATATCAGTACTAAGACATTTTCTCAATAAATACAAAAAATATTTCCAATCAGCGCAAAATCCAGTGATCGTACATCTAATCTACATTTACTTCCTTATATCACTTTGAATCTTACTTAAAACTTTCGTTCTATGCGAAGGTGAACTCTTTATATACTCTATTCAACTACTTTTAAAAAATAGACAAACAGAGTTACAATATCGAAGACTTCCTTGAAATGCTTTGTGCCTGGCATAACTTACAGACAAGAACAATAAACCACAACACAATACCTATGATTTCTCTCAAAAACGTAAAACTGCTAGTATGCTACGTATATCGAATTATATCCAGTAGATACTTAAATTTCAAGACGACTGCCTTTGTCTGTTTTTCATGCCAATTTTGTATTCGTTTTCTAAACTCTTCTCCAAACTCTATAACATAACCTGAAATGATACTATACTGTTACTTAAACTTTCTCTTCTGATCACTAACAAACTGATCTATTTCCCAAGCTGCCATTTAATCTAATCCATTGCACATTACTTTAAGAGGTGTTTAGCTCTCAATCCTTAAACATTTGTAGACAGACACTTTTATATTGATGCACATTAACTTCTAAAGTAGTCATAGTCCTATACATAGATTTAACAGGATCTATAAAAAATGCAAATTTTAACAGAAAGGCGAAGCTATCTTCCTTCATTAGAAGTCAGAAGACAACAAATATACTTAATATTTAAAATTCCATATATTGGTATCTACTAAAAACATGCCACTTATCCATTTATACTTCATTATACTTACAGAATACGCCATAATTTATAGGTTACCCATTTATACCTGTACTGAACTCCAAATCAAATATTGTTACTTGTATTTATATTGTAGCATATACCTTATCTTTCTGTCGTCCTGAATACTCATCAAATTTTAATTCCTAATATCAAGGTAATCATACTAAAACATGTTATCATATTCCTAAACTAACATATAAACAATATCTAAACCATACATAACGCCCCTCTCCTTCTGTCTCTCTTTCAAACTAATCATGTTGCAAATTTAGTTGCTTTCACTTCATGAATTCTTACTTATCTCCTCTTCCATTAACAAAAGTAATGTCTTTTTGAAAAAAAAAATCAATGAATGTAACTTTCAAGTAGGCATAAAGCCTATTAAATAATGATTAGCATTAATTATCCATGCAACGTCCCAGAAATAACTGGTTTAGGACTCAGGTGCCGAGCGAACTCTTTCGGTGCTGATGGAGCCCCAGATCCTCCTAGGTCATCCATCTAGGAGAAGGAAAACTCTGAAGCAAAACCTAGGCGAGAGGTACCTCTTCAGTCCCGGAGGACAACCATTCCTATAGCTGGTGACTCAAATGAATTACCGGTTGACAAGCCTAAACTGCTTATGGATGAGATAGGCTCTGTCTATCGCCAGGCTTTCATACTCCTTCCTTGCCTATTAGCCAGGCGTAGAGGTGCTATCACAGGGACTCAATAGAACCATCCAGTGGTCGATCTTGTTTCCCTGGCTAGGACAATGAACGCTGTTTCCTCCAGTCCCACCACATCCCATCCCCTGTAATTGGACACTGTGGGGGTGCTTCAGTACCATATATGCCAGTACAGTTGGACTGGGCTGACTTTTGTTGAGGATACCAGATTGAGAGTTCCTGGCTGCTGTTTCCGACTGATAGTACAGACGCCCTTACTCTTTGCTTGTGCTAAGGGCGGCTGCTCCATTAACAGCTTATAATATCGTTATGTTTGTAGTGCCATGTCTCGCATGGAAAGGGACTCTGCACTCATCCCTGGTGTGCTTCATGAGGCCACAATCCTGTAAGGGAGGAGACAGCTGATGGTCTACTTGTATTGCACGTCTGGTATTTTTCACAATCTCTTGTCCAGCATTCCACACTCACTCTAACTAAGGTGCATGGTAAAAAACCTTAACACCTCAAAAGCATGTGGGCTCGATCTCATCCCGGCTGTTCTATTTAAATAATGCTCTGCTGAGGTTGCTCTATTTCTCTCCAAACTTTTCAACAGATACCTTAACGAATCTTGCTTTTCTACCTACTGGAAAACTGCCTTTCTACTACCAATATCCTGTACCTCTACAAGGCCACCATTTGCCCAGTACGGAGTACTTTTGTCATTTGGGCTGGTGCATCTTCTACTTGTTTCTAACTCCTGGACAGGGTTTAAAAGAGAATCGCTAAACAGTCATCTTTATACATATGTGTGCGTGTGTTTACTGGGCCCGCCCGTCGATGTCGACGTATCAGGTTCTGCTACAACGACTAAATTGCTCGGATATCCACAAAAATGGTTTGTTTATAGTGGTAAAAGGCTTTGTGTAGAACCAACCACACTTTTTGGTATTACTGCTAACCTACGTCGGTGGTGATGACTGCTATAGGACAGAGTACACAATAGACCACAGATTTTTACATCCGTTTCCTTCTCCTAGGTGCATATTTTTATGAAGACTGGTGGTGCATCCTTCCCAGTTAATTAATGTGCCTCCAGATACCAACCTGGAAATTCTTTACGACTCGGCGTGGTACCTACAGAGCCTAAACTTCCCAAATGGGAAGGTTGGACGCTGTATATATATATATATATATATATATATATATATATATATATATATATATATATATATAATGTCGAGTAAAGGGATAAGGAGATGTTTTGTGATGTGTGCGTATGTATCTGCGCGTTTTCAGTGTGCTATTTCGCGCGTTATATACTGCTCAGAGAGTTATTTCCTATGCATACATGCATATACATGCACACACATATACGTGGACACACAAACGTAATAATAATAAATCACAAATGCACATACGTACACACACGGAGTCGCGCGCATATTGTGCCAATGCATATATAATAATGAAAAAGCAGAATCGTGACATGTACGCAAGCGCATAGTTGATGACGGTAATATGAGATGTCTACTTGAATGTGTTTTGGACAGTGTCGGGGTGCTGGCATAGAATCGTCGCATTGTGTGACATATGGGAGTCGGGCGACCTGGCATGACATCCATCACGTTGGCGGCGGGTTTTTGTAGTTGGGCTCATGTCGCCAAGGACGGCTGACAGCGCATCCGGGCCGGGCGGCGACAGATATCCATAGCGAGGTGGAAAGACGGTGTTGACAACTTGATCGATACACAGGACATAAAGGATAGAATAACAGATACGATTAAAGAAAGAAATAGGAAAAAGAAAACAAGCAGATCGGGCCGAAAATTTGTTTTTCAAAATAAAAAAAAATGCATAAAAATATGGGGGGGGGATAATATGTTTCAAAGAAAACGTCTCCTTTCGGGAAAAAGATATCTCAAATGCGGACACTAAAATGACGGGATACAAAGAGATGAATGAAGAGGATCTAAAACAAATAAAATATTATGTAGACAAAAATAAATAAATAAAAGAAGGAGGATTGGAAAATAATACGTGAACGTAAAAGAAATATCTGTTGAAATAAAAGAATTATTCAGCGAAAAAAGGAGGATATAGTTATAAAAATCACAGTACAAAAAGAAATTATGAAAAGGAAACAGGCTAATGTAATGTCTGAACAATATAGAAGTGCATATAAAGAAATAGAAGGAGTGAAAAACAAATTTTAGAGGCCAAAAGTAGAAGACAAAGTTACATCTATTGCTTTCTTCAGAGATTCAAATCATCGTAATAAAAAAATCACAAAATTAATTAACTAATTAATAAAACTAATCAAATAATATAAAAATTAATTCAACATTAATTAATGAATATATAAAAGAGAAAACTTATTTATGCATATGTATTACGAAAAAAGAAATCAGGACATCAGGAAATATAAGAAAGCTAACGCAATGGAAAGTCTAATGGATGTCATGAAGACGAATATGAAGCTATATTTAAAGAAGATTTTATATTGAATCAAAGTGAAAACAGGAAAAAGTACGAAAAGTGAAAAACAAATTCAAGTCGTCAATTGCACTCGGCAGAGTGTATACTTCCGACACATCACGTTAAGAGTAAAATAAAAATAAATCATAATATATAATAAAAGAAAGGAAAGTATTATATAAAAAATAAATAAACAATATCTAATATTATAAAAAATAAATTCAAAATTAATTAATGAATACACAAAAGATAAAACTTATTTATTACAAAAAAAATCAGGATATCAGGAAATATAAGCAAGCAAAACGAAATGGGAAGTATGATAGATGTCATGAAGACGAATATGAAGTTATTTTGAAAGAAGATTTTCAATTGAATCAAAGTGAAGAAATTTAAATTATTTCTGTCAAAGCAAAACAGGAAGAAGAAGGAAAAATTAAAAACAAATTGAAGTTTTCAATTGCAATCCGGAGAGTGTATACTTCCAACACATCACTTTAAAAGTAAAAACTTTAAAAACATAAAATATAATAAAACGCGGAAAATAGTATATAAAAAA
Organism: Euprymna scolopes; assembly: GCF_053919585.1. Taxonomy (NCBI): domain Eukaryota; kingdom Metazoa; phylum Mollusca; class Cephalopoda; order Sepiida; family Sepiolidae; genus Euprymna; species Euprymna scolopes. The sequence goes on along the minus strand of NC_136491.1, from coordinate 10,572,128 downwards.
GGATAAACCAAGACTTTAATTCATGAATATATATTTTATTTTTATGTGTAACGTAAAAACCATGACAGCATTGGTGCCGCCGGTTTCAAATAAAAACGGAGAATTATAATCATATATGCTAAACTTTAATCGATCTCTCTTTGTGTGTCTTCCTGGAAAATGGTGGCACGCATGCACACTGATTTAAATCTAGAGAGGTACTCTTAAACGGCTGTCAGTTTTGTATCGTAATCGCTAGATTAATGTGGCCTTAAAATATGGTTTTACTGCATTTATATCCGTATATACCGAAGAAAAAAAGATATACTTTAATAATACTTTTCCCAAATAAAGATAAAATCAACCCCATATATACAGAGAGGGAGAGAGAGAGAGAGAGAGAGAGAGAGAGAGAGAGAGAGAGATGGATAGATAGATATCTGAATTTACAAAAAATTAAACTATAACATAAGAAGTAACCTTGCGTCTAGAATATTTATTTCAATTTTATGAACGTAAGTTTTATCATTTTGATTTCAGAAATAAGCTTAACATCAAGTCACATAATATTATATTATCACAAAAATTAGTAATTATCGTGTATGATGTCTAAATGACTTTCTTCACGGTTGCATGAAGCTGAATCAAACAAAATATGGCCCACTTTTCAAAAATCATATTTAATTAATCTTAGAGTGAATCCTTTAGACTCGATTACATATGTATAAAAAATATTCGCTCTATAACACACACATACACACACACATACATATATATATATATATATATATATATATATACATATATATATATATATATATGTGTGTGTGTGTGTGTGTGTGTGTGCAATAGGACGTGTCTCTACAAAACTACTCTGTTAATATTTGATCTAATGTCTTGAAAAAAGATATATTGGGCAATTTGTATTATTCGAATTCATCAGACCACTATTCATCGTGAGTGTGATATTTACAACATTTCCATCGATGTAACCTCCTTCAGAAAGCTATTTGTCGAAGTCAGAAATCTTTCTGTCTGGCTTGAGAATTTGAACGGAATTTCGAACTGAAACTTTTTATTTACCTCACGGGGGTAGCACGCTCTCGTTTCGTCAGCCATGAGTGAGTAGATGTCCTAAGTTATTCGTAATTGTATTTTTTCGTCGCACACACTGAGGAGTACATCTTCAACCTTCAGGAGATTATATCTTGTTACAATTAATTTTTCGAAGTACTCTAACAACAGCGCCATTGCAGACAACTTTAGTACGAATTTTAGTAGCTTTAAACCTATCTTATTTCTAGTTGTAAATAGCACAATTAATTACAATTCTTTTAGTATATATTTCTCCCTCTCTCTCTCTCTTTCTCTCTCTCTCTCTTTGTATATATATATATATATTTATATATATATTTATATATATATATATATATAAATATTAATGTTTTTACTTATTACTTGTCCGTATAATTTATTGTTTATATAATTAATGATCCCCATATCATATTAAATTCTATACTAGGTCTACTTAGTAGTTGATTATCTCCCAGCAATTCTACCCTGTGCGACGAAGGCCATCAATTCCCCATATTCGCTCCTGTAACAGACAACACGCTATGCAACATACAAATATCTGTGCGTGAGGTCGCCAAGCTAATCAAGAATCTTGATTCCATTAAAGCAACTGGTCATGACGGTATTCCAATTACAGTGTAAAAAAAATTACAACCAGAACTTGCCCCCATACTTACAAAACTGTTTAAGCGTTGCCTTAATGAGAAGTGCTTCCCAACACCCTATAAAACTTCATCAGTATGCTCTGTATTTAAGAATTCAGGTGATAAGTCATCCCCTCTCAGTACAGAGCAATAATTCTCCTGTGTGTGATGAGTAAGTTGCTGGAATCCACAATAAATAGAAGTAGTCAACCACCTCAACAGAAATAACCTTCTTAGCGACACGCAATATGGTTTCAGTTCTGCTAAATCTACAGCAGATGTGCTAACGGTTATATCACATAGGATTAGCGAATCTCTCGACAAAGGTTTCATTTCTAAGGCAATTGCTCTCGACATATCAAAGGCCTTTGATAAGGTTTGGCATAAAGGCCTACTACACAAGATTTCCAGCTACGGTATAGCTGGAAATGTTTTCTCGATCATTAAACCATTTCTCTCAGATAGGCTCATAAGAGTAGTGGTTTATGGGCAGAAATCAGAGGCACACAGTATTAATGCTGGAGTCCGTCAGGGGTCCATACTGGGCCCAACCTTCTTCCTGATCTACATCAATGATCTCCCAAAACACATACTAAAATCTTTCGTTGACATATATGCAAATGACACGACTATCTATGGCAACACATCAAAAGCCGTAAATGATGATGTTCTCTCTTATTCTCTCTCCTCTGATCTCGAGCGCGTGGTGCAGTGGGGAAAGAGGTGACTGGTTAACTTTTATGTATCTAAGACCAAGCTCCTATCTCTACATCATAAACGTTCTGATCCCCATCTGGCATCAATTGAAATGGATGGCTCCGTCTAGGGGAGGCCCCGCGTTTTGATAAGCTCCTGGGTTTTACCTTTACTCCTGATCTTAAATGGAACACATACATCAAGTATGTGGCCAAGGTCGCAGGGAAAATGGTGGCATCCTTCTACCGCTTCAGAAGATATCGAACTAATGATGCAATTCTCTATCTATATAAGATCCAAGTACGCCCAAATATGGAGTACTGCTGCCACATCTGGGCGGGAGCTGCTAAAACAGCCTATCCTGCCTTGAGAGAGTACAAAATAGACTTCGTGGCTTGGTGGGGGATGCCCTTTTCTCTACCCTGCAACCTCTTTCCCACAAAAGAGACGTAGCGAGCCTGTCGTTGTTCTATCGTTATTTCCATGTCAAGTGCTCGTCTGAGCTCCATTCTCTGGTCCCCCCTCGCAAATTTTTTTTCAAAAAACATCTGACTAGCTTAAACCACCGTCAATAATTTTCCCCACTCCTTATCTGTGCCTAAATCAAAACGTAGATACCATGAACAAAGCTTCTTTATTAGAACTGCACGTATGTGGAACGCTGTTCCGCTTGCCTGTTTCCCTCCCGACTTCAACCTGGATGTCTTCAAGTCCAACACAAACAAATGCCTGATGAACAGCCCCCGCCTAAGTAATGACACCTTACCAATTCTCCAATACTATTGCTACACTATCCCTTTTATTACTGTACACACAATAACCCTTATCCCCGAGTGGCCATTGGGCCTTGATAAGTGATGAACTCCATGTAAAAAAATATGTGCTGCTTCTTTCAGTCATCTCACTCTCCACCGATCTTCTCTGTCTATAATTTTTACTTCATCCCATAATTCTAGATGGTTTCCCTGTTCTTTCAATCTCTCCGCGTACTATGGCTTTTCGATGTTCTTTTAATGTCATTTTTAGTGGACGACACGTCACAATTTTCTATAGTTTTCCACCTTTACATGTGATTTCATATACACAGTTCTTTATATGTATTTTTTCTGTAGGGGCTTGACTCTCACAAGCTGTTTCCGGAGACTAAAATCATATGGATTACATATTCGTTGAAGTCATTCAGACAAGCCGGTGGTATATGGTATCCAAATTATAGTGAGTTTCTGAGTGGTGTCTTTTTGTGTCTGGTTCAGATTTCTTGGAGCTGATGTCATGCTCTTTGAATAATTGTTTTAGTGGAGGCTTTCGCTTAAACTGATTACATACCCTTGATCTTTTGCTCGGTGTTGCAAGCAACAGACAATTCTTATTTTACATTATACAGATGGTGGGATTTGAAAAGATACTGTCCAGTAAAATTTGGCTTTCAGTATACAGATGACATAAATTCCTTACCAGTGCGGGTTATCAGCATATCTTGGAACGATAATTTGTTGTAATATTCTTTTTATCCCATGGTGAACTGTAAAATTAGACGAACCGAGTTCAAATTGCCTAGTAATGTTTGAACATCTTCCAAAGAGGAACCAGAATATGAATGAGTCATCTACATATGTCTATAACATTGTTGTTTTAGTTGTGTTGATCCTAATAGCGTTTCTTCAATGTATTCCATGTATGCCTCGGACAGTACTGGGAATAATGAACTGGCATCTAGGTTTCAGCCTTTGTTCCATTTAAGAAATGTTGCATTTCTTTGCCTCGTTAAGTACTTTAATGGGGAATTCTCTGAGGATCTACAAGCACGTGTACCCACTCGATGTAAATAACTCAACAAACTCCACAAGCAGCAAAATTCCACCCCTTTGCAGCAGAGATCCTTAGGTGTAAGATCCTTAGGTTTAAGAAAGATTTCTATTCCAATAGTTTCTTCCCCAGAACTGCTAGACTTTGGAACTTCCTTCTGGAATTCTGCTTTCCAAACTATACTGACATGCAGAAGTTCAAGTGTAATGTGAACAGACATGTTGCTACTCATATTTCCTCATAATATTCCTGCATTCATGTCCCCAATACTAGCCCCATACTTCAAAGCGGCACTGTGATTTGTTTGGGGTCAAAATTGAATTAAAAAAATGTGGAAATATGCAATTTTAAAACGTTATTTTTAATAGGAATTGGATGCGTATGAACTTAGATAAGTTGTTAACAAACAATAAGGCTGAGAGGCTATATGCTTAGATTTCGGTTCTAGCTGATGGCGGTCAAGTCATATTGTTTTTTTTTGTTTTACTTTTGAAACCACTATTATATGTTGGGTACAATATAATAACCAATATAGTATTTGCTCTATTATAATAACTATGAAATCTTAATAAATAAAACTATCATATTTGAGCATATTTTAAAACCGGGATATGCCGATTAGTCACTATTATCTATTGGGCACAATATAATAGTTAATAGATAATTCGCTATGTAATAATAAGTCTGAAATTGCTGTGTTCACAGGTATTCTATATAAACGCCTGGAATATGGAATGTCGCATTTGCGTTTAATTTCGCTACTTTTTTTCGATTCCCTTAATACGGCTTCAATTTGATTTCATAAAAGCGCTGTATTTCTCTGATATTTTTCTAAATAAATATTTGCATATATTTTTATGCATTCAAACACTAGTGTTTCATGTGCCACAATCATCAGTGTAGGGCGTTATAATTACTGTTTGTTCAAAATATTCGAATCTAGTCAAAAACCCACCCCGCATTCTGTCGAATAACATAGCCATCTCAAAAATACCGGCAGTTAACACAAAAATAAAGGAAATTAATAATTGCATAAAAAATGAGATAGATACGGGGTGCCTTCAATGGTTTTCCAAACTTTTTAGTATAGACATTTAAAATTGTCTGGGACTCTTGAAAACTCAGTATCTTATTGCTATAAATCTTGTGAAATTACTGACCGATTTTTATGATATCAGGTTCCAATGAACGGCTACAGCAGGAATTGGAATAGACTTTGCTAAACCCTGATTTTCCCAGTTGGTGATTTTCAAAAATGCAATCTGAGCGTAAAGAAACTTTACAACAATAATATGCAATACTATTCTGTTTTAAACTTGAACAAAAAATGCCACAGAAATATATGGAATGCTTCCGATTGCTTTTGAACCATCTTGCATTAATTAAGCTCCAGTTTTTCAGCAGCATAATATTTTCAAGAAAAGAAGGGAATCTGTGAGAGATGATGAGAGGAAGGGAAAGAGTAGATTTGATTGCCCAAATAAAGAATTTCATGAAAAAGCAGGGTTGTGTGTTGATAGAGACAATAATCTATCTATATAAAAGCCAAATACGTCCAAGGATGGAATACTGCTGCCATATCTGGGCAGGAGCTGCTAAAAACAGCCTATCCTGCCTTGAGAGAGTACAAAATAGACTTCGTGGCTTAGTGGGGGATGCCCTTTTCTCTACCCTGCAACCTCTCTCCCACAGAAGAGACGTTGCGAGCCTATCCTTGTTTTATCGTTATTTCCATGGCAGGTGCTCGTCTGAACTCCAATCTCTGGTCTCCCCTCGTCAATCTTTCACGAAAAACACCCGTTTAGCTGAATCCACAGTGAAAAATTTCCCCCACTCTATATCTATGCCTAAATCAAAACGCGGATTCCATGAAGAAAGCTGCTTTCTTAGAACTGCACGCCTGTGGAACTCTGTTCCGTCTGCCTGCTTCCCACCGGACTACAACTTGGATGTATTCAAGTCCAATGTTAACAAATTCCTAATGAACCGCCCCCTTAAGTAAACACTTCATCAAATCTCCACACTAACGTAATGTACTTGCAATAACCCTTATCCCTGAGTGGCTTACGGGCCTTGATAAGTGGTGATCACTGTGTAAAAAAAAAGCTGATATCAGCGTGAGAATTGCATAAATAATTATTCATGAGGAAATGAAGACACAAAAAATTAACGCAAATGTACTCGTCAAAACCTTAATTCTATCACATACTATCTGAGCAAGGTTCGCATCAAGGCAGTTACTTAACCCTAGACCTTGCTCCCTGTGGCTTTTGGTTATTCCCAAAACTCAATGTAAACCTTAGAGGTTGCCATTATAGGACAGGGAGATTAAACAACAGTAACGAGGATCATTGACATGGCCACACAAGAGAACTTCCATAGGGTCTTCAGAAGTGGTTGAAACAGTATAACAAGTGCATTGCAATCGAAGGAGACTACTACGATGGAAACAAGAGTTTAATTTGATTACTATCGAAAAAGTGTTCATACAAAAAAGTCTGAAAACTTATGAAAGGCATCTCGTAGATTGAAATTAGATAGATTGATAGTTTCATATGCCTATCTTTCTTAGACACAGAGAAGATATATCCGTAAATATAGCGAGACCGGACATCCAAAAAATTGTCGGAAAAAATATAGTAGTTTTAGATGGAGTCTGTCTCTGATATGATGTAAATGTCTATAAATTCTTGTCGAAGAGATATTTTGAAGGAAGGTGTCAAAGCAAAATATGTGATGGACAGATAAAGAGCGAAAAAAAAACGGTAATTTTCGGATCAATTGCAGAATATTAAACAAATCAATGCACAACGAATTAGATTCATCATGTTATTTTTTTATATAGAAATATCATCACAAAATGTAACATCGAATTATTATCCAAAGACACAACCCACACAAACAACGCAAAAATGCAATCATATAGGAATAAACAATGAGATCCGACATTATTCGGGATTGAATGATGATTAACGAGTGTTCTACAATTCCAATATTTTTACTGTCACCAAAATCGGTGAAATAATCTATTTTCCAATCAAATCGATTTATTGTCTGCTCTACTCGAAGAATTATCACGGTTCACTATGAAGAATCTTATCATGTCTTCTAGTGGATTAGTCTAAAATGCATCATAGTATACATTCTACTGTAGAGAACCTAATATTTGTTCTCGCCAATTAAAGATTTAAATGCGAAAGTCACGTATCATAATGCAATTTTGCTCTAAAAAGAAACATCTATGTGTAACGCATCCCCGTTTTATTAAGAATCTACTGTTATTGTTTTTTTATGTCGGGCCATATACCTCGTAAAGTGATAACATTTATTTAATTAACTTTTCATGATAGGTTATGGAAACATGTAAACATGGACAAAATCGAACTGTCTCTTCTTTAAACGTATTATTCAATAATCAATACATATTGGAACGCACATTTGTATCACATTTTAAAATATATCCGCTTAACCGTTTTCGAGTCTATAGAAAACACTCTCTCTCCTTCTCTCTCACACGCACTCACGCCGAACACGCGTTTTTTTTATATATAAGATATTAGAAAAATATACGTATCTTGGTATTATATAATATAAAGAACGTGTGTTTGTATATTTATGTTTGTATGTCCGGCTAAAAAAAGGGCAACGCAAGCAGACACACAGTTTGCATTCTCTTTTCTCAGATGAATAATATCAGAGATGTAGAAACACAAAAACTGGCACAGATTTAGTAGAGCATTTGGATTTTACAACTATATTATTTACTAAAAGAACTAATTAATGTTTTTATAGAGAATTTAATTCACTTATACAATCTCATTTCCCGAATAATCTATAAAAAACGTAGTGTCTGTGTGTATGTCCATAGAAAGAAGTAGGCCAGTCGTAAGAGAAACAAAAAACAAGTACAGATTAAAAGAAAGTAAGGGAGAGAGAACAAACTATGGTTAAAGTCATATGGATATATCTTTTATTTTTCAAATCGCAATTTCATAATATATTAAAATCGACAGAACATTAATTCTTTAGTAATATATACGAAAACGTGCAAGAATTAAAATATCATATTAAAGTGTACTTTACGATCGGTCTATGTCGGGCGTCCCGACGAGCTTGAATAGATATTTTTTTGTAGTTTTAACAAAAGAGCTACAATAATACCAGAGCGTATCCATTTACGCTGGGCATTCACAGAATGCTAGCATCAATATATTAGATATGAACAGCCCCTGAGGAATTTTACAGTTCCCGCTTATAAATATTATTACCATTGTTATTATTATTATTATTATTATTATTATTATTATTATTATTAATAATAATAATAATAATAATAATAATGTGCCACTTTTATTATAGTAAAAACCAATGGCCGATATCACCGAGATATCAATGGTAAACGGTAGCGATGATAACGGAAGTTTGTTTTTAAATGGTATCAACAGAGGTGATATATACTGAATGTATCGCTTGACACTTTGCCACTCAAACTCCCCCAAAAATTCACAAGTGTAAATGGCATGCTTTAAATTTGATTGCGTGAATAATAATTGAAGAACTGAAGCAAAAATAAAAATAGAAGATACAGATACATATCGGAATATTGCAAGCAAAGCAGTATCTATGCAAACGATGAAAAACTGAAGCCAACAGGGGCAAAACGCTACTGAATATATATATATATATATATATATATATATATATATATGTGTGTGTGTGTGTGTGTATGTATATATATATATATTAAGTTTTAAAATATATATGGCGATTAAGTTACACTGAATATTCAGTGTACCTTAATCCCCATATATATTTTATAACTTACTAACTAGCTCTACCTGCGTATTGAGCACTGTAGAAGTAAATACTTTAAGTTTTCGCATAAATTTATGCTTTCGTATATTAATTTATTTGAGTAAATGAAGTAGTTATATATATATATACATATACATAAATATATATAAATATATATATATATGTGTGTGCGTGTGTGTGTGTGTGTATGGGAAGAATTACATTATGGCAATAAGAATACAGAAGAGCTGAAATGCATTTAAAAAGAGATATATCAAATCGAAAGTGTGACCGAGGAAGAACTCATCGATTAAACCTTGCAGACAACGGAAAATGGCAAAATGAAGAACACCAGCTGATGACGGAACACACGCACACTGATTAAAAATATTCGCAATCCTACATGAAAAGCTCATTCTTAACTTGAAAGGATGTATCCACGACGCGCACCTGCAGAAATCGATCACCTGGTAACAAACGGACACGGTAAAAATACTCGTCCAAAGCAACAACAAGCCTATAATATTGTTACCTAATCTGTCGCAAATATAGACAGTACAACTAAGAGATAAAATCTAATACTTACTTCACAACCGATAATTATAGAAAAAAGAGAAAAAAAAAGGAACATATGACCTACTATACTCGAACACAGATTCCGAAAGATATAAAATGTAGAGAATAGAACAAAACCGTCCACAACAAAGCGTTCGGCAGGATCCCTCAAGCATATAAAATAAAATGCCCAAGAATGCACAAAATACAAGGCAAGATTATCAATTTGATATAAAATGCAATGAGAACACGGCGACTTGAACTGACTTGAACTTGATGATGGACACTACATTAGGGAGAAAAATACAAAGAAGTATCTTCAAGGAAATTCTCTATCACCACTACTATTCATCATAGCCATGATGCTTGTTTACAATATATTAAGAAAATTCCAAACCGGATACAATTTCACTAATACAGACAAAAAGAATAAAAACCAATTTATATGAATGGGCGATCTATAACTTTTCCATGAAGCAAAAAATAAATAAATCAGGACGCTAATAAACACGACCAGAATTTTTGGCCAGGATAGACAAAGAAAAAAGAATAAGAAAAATACATTATGCGGAACGCCGAAAAAATAACGGTCACACCTAAAAACAATGCAAAAAAAAAACGAAAAAGGCGGAAAACTGAAAAATACGGGATAAACCAGAAATGAAAAACATAGGACAATTCATAATAAAGACAAAAGATGAGACACGAAAACACATCGATGTGCTTACAAAAGAGAACACTAAACAGAGAAACTGCATCCGTAATAATAGCCGCACAAAATAACGCAATTAGAACCAACCATATCAAAGTTAAGAACGACAAAACACAAAAACATCATATACAGACTCCGACGAAACAATAAACCAGATAATAAGCATATGAAGCAAACTACTCCACAAAGAGTAGAAAAACAGACACGAGCAAGTGGGGAAGACAGTACAATGAAAATTATGCACACAGCTTCGTTTTGAACAGACAGGCAAATTGTACAAGCAGAAATAATCTGTAGTACTTGAAAACGAAAATCATAAAGTTTTATGGGACATAGGCATACAAATATATAACTCCATCCAAGCATCAACACTGCACATCGTAATAATAAAATAAATGAAATCCTTGCCAAATCGTGGATTATGCTTTCCCATCAGGCCATATAGGGAATATCAAAGAGATAGCTAAAAATGTATATTAACACAGAAGATGAAGTACGTTAAGATATCACTGATGGTAAACAGATAATTAGAAATAATATCGAAAAACTATATATATATATATATATATATATATATATATATATATATATATATATATATACGTTTTATTTTCTATTACCGTATCTTTCTGTTAAGTTACATTATTGTTTCAGCTACCCGGCCGTTTTTTTTTTGGCCGTCTGTAGCTTCCTCAGACTTTAACGGTAAAAGTCTGAGGAATCTACAGACGGCCAAAAACGTATAACTTTGTTTCAGCCTTTTCACTATATATATATATATATATATATATATATATATATATATATATATATAACTGCTTCATTTACCCACATAAATTTAATATACGAAAGTATAGATTTATGCGTAAACTTTAAGTATTTACTTCAAAAGTGATCAATACGTAGGTAGAGCTAGTTAGTAATTTATAAAATATATATGGCGATTAAGCTACACTGAATATTCGGCGTTTCATCCACTCTAGGATTAATCAGGCTTATGCCCTAAGCCTGACGCATGAGCCTGACGATTAATCCTAGAGTGGATGAAACGCCGAATATTCAGTGTAGCTTAATCGCCATATATATTTTATAAATTACTATATATATATATATATATATATATATATATATATATATATATATATATATATATATGTGTATGTATGTATGTATAAGAATTTTTAATATAGCTGGCATGTTATCTATTCATATATTTATATCCATGGATAAATTCCCGTTTATAGCATACGTTTCCGTTGTTCTCTTTATATTTCCACACACTACTGATATTTAAACAATTTCTTTCTTTAATATTGTGCTTGGTAGTCATATTTTATCATATATTCAGCGAAATGTTCCCATTGTTGCTCATACTTCTATTTCTGTGTACTATAATTACCTATAACACGTCCAGTAAATATTTGCACCGAATAGAAATAGCTACAGAGAACGTTAGAAAAAAGTGTTTAAACATTATTGACAAAGTATAATTCGTCAGGTTGGCTGAATAAATTACAGTTTTGGAAATATCAAAATCATACCGTTGTAATCCGCAAATATCTTTTAAATGTTTGTTTGGATATCTTCCATAACTGTTTCGCTTAAGTTTAGATATTTTTTCTTCTGTGCTTATATCTATATACTAAGAACATGATATAAAAATAAGCCCAGGCCTTCGTTTTTAATTTTATTCTAACAAAATTTAGTTTGATTGGTTTCACATAAGATTAATTTCGCACATCTATAGTCTTCGCAAACAAAAGTTTGAATTAAGCTCAGAATATATAAGTATAATATTCCACTATCAAAATAATGTTGCTAAACGTTACAGATACATTGTAGCATAGCTGTTTTTGCGTTTTTATAGAACCACATGGGTAGATGTGTCTTTAAAATGTCAATTACCCTGTATTTTAAACCTTCTTATAACATACAGGTGCCTTTTATAAGTGTCCAGACTGTAGGCAATTTAAACTGTCCTGAACTCTTGAAAAGTCCGCATTTTATAGCTACACATCTCATAAGATGACTGCCAAATTTTTATGATTGTAATTTTAAATAAACACGTACACCAGAGAATGAAATACACTCGCTATACCCCTATTGACACAGCTGAGGAATTTAAAAAATGCAGTCGCTGCATGAAGACACTTTAGAAGGAGGACATGCAATTAAACCCTATTTTAAACTAAGAAAATGTTAAGAAACGTGTGGATTGCTTTAGACTGCCAATTGACCATCTTGCATGAATGTTACAACATTTTTTGAGAGGTATAAGAAATTCAAAGAGAGCAGGGAGTCTTTGAAGGATGATGAGAGATGTGGGAGGAGTAAGTATTCAGACCATGAGAGTTTATTAGCCAAATAAAAAAATGATGGATAAGGACAGTCGGGTGTCTATAGAGACAATAATGCACAGTTTGATGTGTAAAAAATTTACACACCATTATTCGCGAGGAACTGAAGATGCGGAAGATTTGAGCTAATTTTTTTCCGAGGATCTTCAGAGATCATCACATATTAAATTTGTCTTTTTGTATCAGATATACAGAAGTCAAAAAACAATATTATTTTTGCACCAACCTAATATTTGACCGAGATGGACATCAAAACAGCTCCTCACGCTCCATGTAGGCCAGAACTTGCTCCCTGTAACATTTGGTTATTCTCTAAGCTCAAGGAAAACCTTAGAGGTTGACTTTATGAGGCAATTGAGAAGATAAAAGATCCTGTGGCGATTGTCGTTGACATATACACAAGAGGACTTCCATGCGGCTTTCCAAAAATTGTTGAAACGGTAAAGCAAGTTCATTGCTACCGGATATTACTTCAACATAGGACTAGTTCTTTATGTTATTACTATCGATAAAAGTGCCCATACTAAAAAAAAAGGCTGTGAAAAAATTGACTATAAATGAACTAAATAAATGAATATTTCGAAAAGAATTAATTTTAATTAAAAGCAAATCAAATTAAAATGTAGAATTCCGAGTATTTTTAATTCTTTAAGTCTTTTACAGGTATCTTTATAATTTAAGCACGATCAAACAAAGAAAAACTCGGTTCAGAATCAGGAGTTTTTATTTTTACCAAACATGGTTCAATTTTTCAAACGGTTATAAATTTCATTAAATCTAACTTAAAAAACTTACTATGTGTGTCTGTCACCATTTATTTGAAGTTTATCTCGTCTGAAATGCAAAGCTGCGACAGGGGTGCGATGTAGGCGAAATAAATGCATTTTTTCGTATTCTGTTATTGATTTTTAGCCTGTCAAAATAGCTGTTGATTGATAATAAGTGCAAAAAATAGAATTTAGCAGACGTTAGTTTACTTAAAGTGCTTTTGTACACATGCCCAAATATACATATGCACTTCCATTATAAATCGACAGGTAACGACTAATGCTTAGAGCTAAGTGTATAAAACATAAAATTAAAAAAGGGTAAAATAATGGAATTTCCGCATAAAATCTAAAAAGGATAAAATAATGGAATTTGTTCATAAAATCTAAAAAGATTAAAACAATCAAATTTCTGCACAAAATCTAAAAAGGGAAAAATAATGGATTTTCTCCATAAAATCTAAAAAGGGACAAATAATTGAATTTATACATAAAATCTAAAAAGGGTAAAATAATTGAATTTATACATAAAATCTAATCAGAGTAAAATAATGGAATATCTACATTAAATCGAGAAAGGGTAAAATAATTGAATTTCTAGACAAAATTTAAAAAAGGTGAGTAACAGATTTTCTACATGAAATCCAAACAAGGATAAAATACTGGAATTTCTGCATAAAATCTAAAAAGGGTAAAATAATGGAATTTCTACATAAAATCTTAAAAGGATAAAATAATTGAATTTCTTCATAAAATCGAAAAAGGGTAAACTAAATGAATTCCTGCATACAATCTTAAAAGGGTTTAATAACGGAATTTCTGCATAACATCTAAAAAGGGTAAAATAACGGAATTTCCACATAAAATCTGAAAAGGGTTTAATAATGGAATATCTACATAAAATCTATAAAGAGTAAAATAATGGAATTTCTACATAAAATCGTAAAAGGGTAAAATAATGGAATTTATGCATAATATCTTAAAAGGGTAAAATAATGGAATTTATGCATAATATCTTAAAAGGGTAAAATAATGGAATTTCTACATAAAATCGTAAAAGGGTAAAATAATGGAATTTCTACATAAAATCTAAAAAGGGTAAGATAATGAAATTTCTACATAAAATCGTAAAAGGGTAAAATAATGGAATTTCTACATAAAATCTTAAAAGGGTAAAATAATGGAATTTCTACATAAAATCTAAAAGGGTAAAATAATGGCATTTCTACATAAAATCTATAAAGGTAATATAATGGAATTTATGCATAATATCTTAAAAGGGAAAAATAATGGAATTTCTAAATAAAATCTACAAGCGTAAAATAATGGAAATTCTACATAAAATCTAAAAAGGGTAAAATAATGAAATTTCTACATAAAATCGTAAAAGGGTAAAATAATGGAATTTCCGCATAAAATCTTAAAAGGGTAAAATAATGGAATTTCTACATAAAATCTTAAAAGGGTAAAATAATGGAATTTCCACATAAAATCTAAAAGGGTAAAATAATGGAATTTCTACATAATATCAATAGAGTTAATATAATGGAATTTATGCATAATATCTTAAAAGGGTAAAATAATGGAATTTCTACATAAAATTAAAGGGTAAAATAATGAAATTTCTATATCAAATCTTAAAAGGGTAAAATAATGAAATTTCCACATAAAATCTTAAAAGGGTAAAATAATGGAATTTCTACATAAAATCTTAAAAGGGTAAAATAATGGAATTTCTACATAAAATCTTAAAAAGGTAAAATAATGGAATTTCTACATAAAATCTTAAAAGAGTAAAATAATGGAATTTCTACATAAAATCTTAAAAGGGTAAAATAATGGAATTTATGCATAATATCTTAAAAGGGTAAAATAATGGAATATCTAAATAAAATCTAAAAGGGTAAAATAATGAAATTTCAACATAAAATCTTAAAAGGGTAAAATAATGGAATTTCTACATAAAATCGTAAAAGGGTAAAATTATGGATTTGCCACATAAAATCTTAGAAGGGTAAAATAATGGAATTTCTATATAAAATCTTAAAAGGGTAAAATAATGGAATTGATGCACAATATTTTAAAAGGGTAAAATAATGGAATTTCTACATAAAATCTTAAAAGGGTAAAATAATGGAATTTCTACATAATATCTTAAAAGGGTAAAATAATGGAATTTCCACATAAAATCTTAAAAGGGTAAAATAATGAAAGTTCCACATAAAATCTTAAAAGGGTTAAATAATGGAATTTCTACATAATATCTTAAAAGGACAAAATAATGGAATTTCCACATAAAATCTTAAAAGGGTAAAATAATGGAATTTCTACATAAAATCTTAAAAGGGTAAAATAATGGAATAGCTACATAAAATCTTAAAAGGGTAAAATAATGGAATTTCTACATAAAATCTTAAAAGGGTAAAATAATGGAATTTCCACATAAAATCTTAAAAGGGTAAAATAATGGAATTTCCACATATAATCTAAAAGGGTAAAATAATGAATTTTCCACATAATATCTTAAAAGGGTAAAATAATGGAATTTCCACATAAAATCTTAAAAGGTAAAATAATGAAATTTCTACATAAAATCTTAAAAGGGTAAAATAATTGAATTTATGCATAAAATCTTAAAAGGGTTAAATAATGGAATTTCTACATAAAATCTTAAAAGGGTAAAATAATGGAATTTCTACATAAAATCTAAAAGGGTAAAATAATGAAATTTCTACATAAAATCTTAAAAGGGTAAAATAATGGAATTTATGCATAAAATCTTAAAAGGGTAAAATAATGGAATTTCTGCATAAAATCTTAAAAGGGTAAAATAATGGAATTTATGCATAATATCTTAAAAGGGTAAAATAATGGAATTTCTATATAAAATCTAAAAAGGGTAAAATAACGAAATTTCCACATAAAATCTTATAAGGGTAAAATAATGAAATTTCCACAGAAAATCTTAAAAGGGTAAAATAATTGAATTTATGCATAATATCTTAAAAGGGTAAAATAATGGAATTTCTACATAAAATCTTAAAAGGGAAAAATAATGAAATTTCCACATAAAATCTTAAAAGGGTAAAATAATGGAATTTATGCATAATATCTTAAAAGGATAAAATAATGGAATTTCTCCATAAAATCTTAAAAGGGTAAAATAATGAAATTTCCACATAAAATCTTATACGGGTAAAATAATTAAATTCCACATAAAATCTTAAAAGGGTAAAATAATGGAATTTATGCATAATATCTTAAAAGGGTTAAATAATGGAATTTCTACATAAAATCGTAAAAGGGTAAAATAAATAAATTTCCACATAAAATCTTAAAAGGGTAAAATAATGGAATTCATGCATAATATCTTAAAAGTGTAAAGTAATGGAATTTCTACATAAAATCGTAAAAGGGTAAAATAATAAAATGTCCACATAAAATCTTAAAAGGGTAAAATAATGGAATTTCCACATAAAATCTTAAAAGGGTAAAATAATGGAATTTATGCATAATATCTTAAAAGGATAAAATAATGGAATTTATGCATAATATCTTAAAAGGGTAAAATAACGAAATTTCCAAATAAAATCTTAAAAGGGCAAAATAATCGAATGTATGCATAATATCTTAAAAGGGTAAAATAATTAAATTTTACATAAAATCTAAAAGTGTAAAATAATGAAATTGCCACATAAAATCTTAAAAGGGTTAAATAATGGAATTTATGCATAAAATCTTAAAAGGGTGAAATAATGAAATTTCTACATAATATCTTAAAAGGGTAAAATAATGGAATTTCCACATAAAATCTTAAAAGGGTAAAATAATGGAATGTATGCATAATATCTTAAAAGGGTAAAATAATGGAATTTCTACAAAAAATCTAAAAGGGTAAAATAATGAAATTTCCACATAAAATCTTAAAAGGGTTAAATAATGGAATTTTTGCATAATATCTTAAAATGGGTAAAATAATAAAATTTCCACAAAATTTTAAAGAGGGTAAAATAATGAAATTTCCACATAAAATCTAAAAAGGGTAAAATAATGGAATTTATGCATAATATCTTAAAAGGGTAAAATAATGGAATTTCTACATAAAATCTTAAAAGGGTAAAATAATGAAATTTCTACATAAAATCTTAAAAGGGTAAAATAATGGAATTTATGCATAATATCTTAAAAGGGTAAAATAATGGAATTTCTACATAAAATCTAAAAGGGTAAAATAATGAAATTTCTACATAAAATCTTAAAAGGGTAAAATAATGGAATTACTACATAAAATCTAAAAGGGTAAAATAATGAAATTTCTACATAAAATCTTAAAAGGGTAAAATAATGGAATTTCTACATAAAATCTAAAAGGGTAAAATAATGGCATTTCTACATAAAATCTATAAAGGTAATATAATGGAATTTATGCATAATTTCTTAAAAGGGTAAAATAATGGAATTTCTACATAAAATCTTAAAAGGGTAAAATAATGAAATTTCTACATAAAATCTTAAAAGGGTAAAATAATGGAATTTATGCATAATATCTTAAAAGGGTAAAATAATGGAATTTCCACATAAAATCTTAAAAGGGTAAAATAATGAAATTTCTACATAAAATCTTAAAAGGGTAAAATAATGAAATTTCCACATAAAATCTTAAAAGGGTAAAATAATGGAATTTCTTCATTAAATCTATAAAGGTAATATAATGGAATTTCTACATAAAATCTAAAAAAGGTAGTATAATGGATTTTCTAAATAAACTCTAAAGAGGGTAAAATAATAGAATTTCTACATAAGATGTTAAAAAGAGTAAAATCGTAGAATTTCCTTACTAAGATGGGTGTCGCGGGAGTTTACTTATATGGACTAATAATTGTTGTTCTTACGTGCCAAATAATGCTGTCACCAGTAAAAGAATATACGTTGTTAGTTGAAATACTTCGCTCTGATCATCTACCACCCAATACTTATTTTTGATAATCGAAATATGAATATGAAACAAACTCTTCAGTACATCGCATACCACACCAAACGTCTATCTTTTCACCGCTCAACTTCTAACTTGGCCTGAATTGAAACTATTGTTGAGAGCAATCAGCCTACTTTGACAAACCTATGGAACTTGTCTTCACTCCTGATCTTAAATGGAAGACGTACATTATATCTCTCGCCAACATAAATGGAGAAACGGAAAGATTATTACACAGCCCAGAAACTCTTAGAGTTCCGACGCAATCTTTTGTCTATAAAAGTGTCTAATACATCGTGATTGAGTACTGTTCCCACATCATGTGGAGAACTCCAAAGAGTACTCTTTTCTGCAGTGACAAAGTACAAACTCCTCTGCGGCTAGAGCTATTTCTCATCCTTGATTTTTTTCCTAGTATTTCTGCCTTGTCGTTACTTTTATAACGTGTTTTCTATTGAGCTTCAATCTATACTCCTTACGTAAACTTTCGCAACAAATACTCTTCGGGCTACAACAACACAAGAGTTACAGATTTTCCTCGCGCTCTACCCGTATCATAAATTAAACGTACATTCAATGAGCAGATTTCTACGGAACAATATACGTTGAGTCTTCTCCCTAGCTTACTATAATAAGTTCGTTTACAAGTTTAAGGTAAATAACTCCTTGTTGAGATGTATAACATTAAACCCTACCTAAGTTCCATAGTTATTGATAATAACGATGTTATTTCACGGTCTACCTAATACTCATAAACCCTTATTCCCGAGTGGATTTTAAAACTTAATGATCAGTGGTATTCAAGAAAAAGTCATAAATACATATAAGTAAAGAACATCACTAATTAACATTCTAATATCTTTGAATATATTAGCTATTTTGTGCCGATTCTCTGTCATTATATATTAATTATTTACATCTTTCTGGCCCAGCCACAAAATCAGAAAATAACCAATATATTCTATTTATTTGGGTGTATATTTTATAAAAGTTTCATTTTATTCTAGAGTTTTATGTCTACATCATTTTATGTAGCCATTGGCATTATTAAACACGCAGAACTATTAATGAAGTCTTGAAGGTATAAGTATAGCTAAACCTAGAAAAGGCCACGAGTTTAAAGAAGTTATATATCGATCGGTTGTAAAAATAATGCACTTTTACCCAGACACGAAATAAGGGAACGAATGCTTAGAATATTACTTTCCCAATTACTCATATGCTCCTGTAAGAAAGTTTTTTTTTTATTAATCAGATTTGAACTACCATCGTTTCTAATAACTGCTTTCGAATTTGTTATCATTTCCTGTCGAAATATAAATCAGATAAATGATTACGCATAGCTGGTTTGCTTTTTTTCCATATAGCATTGCCAATATAGTTCTTTAATTACATTTAATGTTTAACCAGTGCTACCTTGAAAAATACCATACATCGAACTAGAATATATCAAGATCTTTTTCTTGATACTTCAGTCGTAGAGTATTAATATAATCAGATCCTTGTTATCCGCCAAATTATCCATATTGGCATAAAAGACAAGATAATTTTTTAAAGGAAGCGTACTGATTAAGAAACCCCATGAAAATGTAATAAATAAAAATGTAAGATTCAGTTTTATCTAAATAACTTTAGCAAGATAACATCAGCAAATATGAACGCAAACACTAAAAAAAAATTCAAGTAATAAGTATGTGTACGTTCAAGATTGAACACGAGAGTTAGATAGGGAAAAAATTCGAAGTTAATCATCACAAAATATCCGATAAACTAGCAGATCGCCAGCATTGCCTGCTCGTAAAATACGTTTAAATGCGAAATTTTGATTAATATATATTTCACATTTAATATTATATTATATTGCACCTAATATATAATAATGATTTTAAAATGTTTGAATATAGGATTCATGTGCCACCACCGAGAATCGAAACTAAAACGTTTAGCTTACGATTTACTTCTTCCTTTGAAGCGAAACCTAAGTTATGAAGATATGTTTCTGCAATGCTAAAAATTCAAACATGAACCAATAGCTATTACGTTAGGCATGACTATTCGTAATACCGTCATCGACGTTCACCTGACAAATTCCATTTTTTAATCCTCACACTTTTGCACCGATTTTCCCCTGTTTAATCTCGAATGTAAATTTTGCATGGGCTCAAATATCTTATATATTAGGTTTCATGTCCGTAGACCATAAACTGACAGAGGGATTTGGTGGGCAAATTTTTTAAAACAAAATAGATGTATGCATACAAAAATATATATCAAAAGAGGTTTGTGTTTAGTATAACATGTTTACAAAAATATTACGCAAGTATTAATCATGTAGAGTAATTGCATAAATATAATTACACGGAAAGGTTAATTAAAGACGATCATCCCATCAGAAAACAGAAAAAATTAATATGGAATTAATTAAAATTAATCTGTAAAGAAATATGCAAATTAGATTTTTTGCAGATGGAGGCAATTTTACGACCCACGAATCAGAAATTTGTAATCTCTTTTTTAAAATAATACATTTTTTTAAAATTATTGATATGAATATACAAAAACTACAAATACAAATTTATAAGAGCATAGATATAAGTGGTAACCTATATACATATATATATATATATATATAGAGAGAGAGAGAGAGAGAGGAGAAAGAGCGAGATAGATAGATAGATGGATAGATAGATAGAGAGATAGATAAATAGAAGTATATATATATATATAGAGAGAGAGAGATAGATAGATAGATAGATATGCGTGTGCTTATATAGTCTTGGAAGTTTTTAACATTTAAAACTATACAAAAATATTTTTATCATCGTTACAAAACTCTTTAGTCAGTAAGTCATTTATCACCTGCAATCACTGCATCAGCTTGCTCTCTCGAATTCACTATAGTACCAGTAATAATTTTTTTTCAGAGATCATCAGTTGTTTACCATGATATACTGTTTCGGGGATTTATATATATATATATATATATATATATATATATATATATATATATATATATATATATATACACAAATATATATATATATATATACATACACACAAATATATATATATATATATCATATTGTATATTTTGTGAAAGGATTTTGGAACTTTTGAGCTCGAAAACAAAATGAAATAGAGTTTGTTTGTTTTTGTTTTTTTTGTTTTTTTTTTAATGCCGTGATAAAACGTGTTGCCTTCCTGGTTGGAAAACTGTTCTAGTTTTTTTGTTGTTTTTGCGCAAAAGTGACTGTAAAATATTTAAATGGTAACATGTTTCATTTTTTGTAACGCCATTTTAAATGGAACTTTTAACTATTGTATTGCCGCATATGATTTTAACTGTATGTATTATCAGAAATTTGACAATTTAATCATGCCTCCCATCATCTTCATTTTATACCAATCAAATTGATCGATTGTATTTGCTGCGGGGCGATTCACCTTAGCGGCTTATTTGCATGCTGTTTTTTCAGTTCCACCCAGGCAGCCGTGGGAGAAAGACGGAACCTGATCCAATAACAGCCAAGAACACTTATGGAACTCACTCACAGTATTTAGGCATTCGTCTACTTGAGACTTCAATTTTTATCCTAAATAATTAGGCACAGTTATTATTATTTCTGTTTCTTTGAAACTTTATTTTAAACCTAATGACACAGTTGTATTATGTGTCTCCCTGAGACACATACTTCTGAATTTTCGACCTGTTATTAAGGACTTTCCTTCTAATGAACATTAATTATAGACTCCTGAATGTCGGGCTGAAACAAGAATTGAATTCTTTGGTCAGTAGAAATCATACCGACCTCCTTCTTACGGCGGTTGAAGACATAAAGACTATTACCTTTGGAGGTTAATACGAGCTCTACTTCGGAAGCAAAACGAGCACTCCTTTTTTTCAAAGAGGATCTAATAAAATTGTGCATTGAAATTTGAAGTTAGGCTTGATGTATTTTGTCTTGTCTCGTCTTAGACTTTGACGGTATAACAGAAGAAAATGTTAAATGTGTTTTGTTTTAGAGTTTGCACCGTCAAATGAGAAAAAAACAATAGATTAGGTTGAATAGAGTTTTTTAAACTGTTAATCTTTTAGGGGGGAGACAGGATCTAGTAGATATCTCACTGCTGATGCAATTCATTATCTATATAAGACCCAGGTACGTCCAAGGATAGAGTACTGTTGCCACATCTGGGCAGGAGCTGATAGAAAAAAAAACTTGTCCTGCCTTGATAGAGTTCAAAAGGGACTTCGTAGCCCTTCCCTGCAACCTCTAGGTCAATAAATAACAACGTTTTCATTTCAGCAAGAGCCGTAATTAGAACCCATTTGTAAAATGTTAAAAGCTCGAAATGGATTCGGCATTTTAAGTGTTTTTATTCCAAAAGTCTGTCGAGTTATGCAATAAATATAAACGTATATGTCCTCTAAATTAACTAATAATCACATTTGTTATATATTTTGGAAAAGTTCCGTTAATAAACGCAAAATCCTGAAGAAGCTGATGATGTCGTTAAGCAATTCGTAAACCTTGCTTATAGGGCGTATTCAGGTCTGTAATCTGTTTTGACCAGTTTAAATGTTTTACTTTAAAGTTTGAAGGTAAACTTAAAAAGACTATTGATTCCCATATACGGTTGAATCGAAAATTATATTTTTTTAAAAACCTATAATCTCTCAATAGCGTGGCCTTTAAGATGCAGCCAAGGAATTTTACATAAAAAGAAAGACAGTAAAAAAAGAACTAGAAGGAAATAGAAACGAAGTAGAAGAGAATGCGTAAAAATAAAGCGTAGAAGAAGAAGAAGAACACGGAGAAGAAGAAGAAGAAGAAGAAGAAGAAGAAGAAGAAGAAACGATCAGTAAAAGTAGAAAAGAAGAATACAAAGTCAAAGACGAAGAAGACAAAAGGGCGCGAAAAAGAAAATACTTAAAAATACGAAGACAAGGAAGAGGAAACGCAGAAAAGGAAGAGAAACACTGGAAAACAAACTAAAGACGGGTAAATAGAAGAAAAAGAATACACTGAAATAAAGAAAACGGAGGAGAAGAAGACCACGCTACAAAAGAAGCAGAAGAAGATAATATCATAAAAGAATAAAAAAATGCAAAAGAATAAGAAAAAGAAGTTTACAAAGTCGAAGCCGAGAAGACGGCGAAAACGAAAACTGTAACACTGCAAACACGAAAAAGACAGCACGTAAAAATGAAGAGGAACACGAAGAAGACGATAAGAAAGGAGGAAAAAAGACAAAGAATAAAAAGACCAAGGTGTTACTGAAATACAGAAGTAGGGAAAGCCGGTGAAATTATTAGCATCATTAACTGAAAGATGACCAGTTAAAAAACTGTGTTTGTTTACCTACCAGTCGTCAGAAGGGATAGTAATGGGTTATGGGAGTGTATTTTCTTATGTTTAATACGGATATTGCGCGCGGATTTAATATAACATAGCCGCAATTATTAAGGAGAACTTATTAAAATGATAATTTATGTATATTTTTTATGCATAAAATTTTTGTTTAGAATAAAGTTTTTGTTTCGAATCTGGTAGCTATACAGTGGAATTTTTTTTACTAATATTGTACGAAAGCGTAATGCAGTAGAAAATTGGCATAGGAATTTTCTCGTTTTGTTCCTATAGTGTCGGAAGAAAGAAATCGTTATCATGTCATTATATTAGATTCGTAGAGAAAAAGAAGAGACGATAAATAGAAATAAGATGGAACATAATTCATATGTAACAAGGCCGAAAGCCATTAGGTGCGTGCTCTCGTGTAATGAATGAATGCGTGAATGTAGGATTGACATGAAATTTTTAAAGATAAACTAAAATGATCGAAAAATGGGCTAGAATGACTTAAATAAATAAAAAGTAAATGACTTAGAATGACTTTAATGAACTTAAGGATGAATTGAATGACCTTAAGAATGACTTGAATGCTAACAAAATAACTGGAATCCTTCAACAACAGCTTAACTAATCTGGAGAATGACTTGAAGTGCTTTGAGACTGACTGGTTGTAAAGTGGGTGATCATTTTACATAAATTAATACGGAAAAGTGATCCCCCACTTTATATCACAAAGTTACAAACATAAGTACAGCATGTAGTAAGAACAGATACTACACTTTGAGCTTGACCAAAAGGCCAAGAAAAGGGTATTTATTTGCTCCCCCACCGAGCAAATTAGGCACAAGGCGATTTTTAATATGAAAAGTGAAGGGAAAATGGGGACCAACTCCCCGGAGAGTAGGGGAGCTGAATAGTGACAATTTGGATGAAAGGTTGCCCCTTCATTGACCAATGTCTTATATGTGGGGTTGCCCCCACATATGGTCTTTGCTTGCAGTATTTGCCGGAACAGATACTGCACTTTTATCTTGGCCAAAAGGCAAAGAAAAGGGTATTTATTTGCTCCCCCACCGAGCAAATGAGGCACAAGGCCGATTGTTTTTGATTGGAGTGAAGGGGAAGTATGGTCATTGCTTGCAGTATCTGCCGGAACTGATACTACACTTTACCAAAAGCTAAGAACAGCATCTATTAACAACAGACCTTTGACCTTAACCAAAAAGACCAAGCACAAAAGCGTTACGCACAGACCGACCGACCGATTGCCCGACGGACTGACCGACGGAGTGACTTATAGAGTCGCTTGCACGCGACTAAAAACAATATCTTAATGGTTAGGCGAAGAAAATATTGTACAACAAAAAAAATCATATAAAAAACATAAAACCATCAAATAGTTTTATTTTTAAATAAGACATAGAATATTTACACATAATGTTAGTAGTGCACTGAGTTCATTCTTCATTTAATTTAAGATGCAGCCGTCTTTTTTCTCTACAGGCTTTTTACATGTTTACCTACGAAGGTGACAATACCAAGAACACAACTGAGAGAATAAATTTACCACACCCTAATGATCGCTGACTTAATACACATGAAATGCAAACGATAACTGTCCATATAAAAACTAAAACAGAATTAAAACAAAATTATATTCAAATGGATCGAAAAAAGCGTGTATCCGGGAAATTGTAAGCACCCTCCTCCCAAATAAAAACTATACAGTCGGAATCAACTGACAATACACGTAAAGAGCACAAACCAGACATCCACTGGATGAGTGCGAAGATGACTAGAACCTTGAGAGGTTTTATTGGTACCCAAGTGTCAGTGAAGGCAAATGGTTGTTACTGAAATGATAGAAATGGTAAATTACTGTTGCGATAACACAAATATATTTGAAAATATAATCGAAAAATTGTGAAGTACTTGATATCTGAAAAACCTTGCTGTCACACGAGATAAAGGGAACACAAAAGATCGTCGTCAGTGATTAATATCTGATGATGTCCTGTGTGAGAACTTCTAATGATTAATATTAATAATAAATTGAAAAGAAAGAAACGCACAAAACAAAACGTTACATGAAACCCTATGACATACTGAGTATTATGTGAAAAGCCATGCCAGCACTTATTATACTCATTCTATTTACGTAATGATATTACTTGATGATTGCTTAACACAATTAAATCTTTCTTAAATTAGAGAAGCATCCAGGTTTGCTCGGTGGTTGTACGTTAAAACAATATAGTATAAATGCTGGGTGCCTCAGAGCTCAACTCTTGGACCTTTATTATTCCCGATATTCATAAATTACAACACTGATAAATTATCTCCAGATTGACTATTACTGACGACACCACACTCTATCACAAACACAAGGGGAAAGGAATAAACACAGATCCAAAGTTATAGAGGAAACTCTAGAAAGAGCCCCGCAGTCTTGATTAGAATAAAAACAAACATGAATGGAAACATTTAATGTTGCAGAGACAAAGTTTATTTCCTTTAGTAATCACAGGAAATCTTCTCAACCACTAGCAGCCATGGCTAATGATACATTACCTGAAAGTACTTCGTCCAAACTCTTCGGCTTAACTAATCATCAATTAGAACAGACATACTGAGGACATTGCCAAGGCTGCTACAAAATGGTGGGATCTCTCTATCATGCTCAAAAGTTAATAGGTCTCTGAGTGTCATTATTAGGCCACCATTCAGCCATGTATGGAGTATTTTTGCCACAGTTTGGCTTGTGCATTTGCCGCTGGTCTCTCACTCTTAGGAATGCTTCAAAAGATAGTCGTTAATCTAATATGTTTCGCACTGTCAAGTAGGCTCTAACCTCTGTGCCATCGACGGAATGTTGAATCCCTCTCCCTGTTCTACACGTATTTAAATAGTAAGTGCTATAAAGAACTACAGGCACTTGTACCTCCTCTATCTAAATACACTCGACACACCCGACAAGCAGCTATATATCACTTCTACACAATAGAGATCCCAAGATGCCAGAAAACCTTTTACTTTAACGGTGTCTTCCCTCAAACTTCAAAACTTTGGAAATTCCTTCGAGTCCTAGCTTTTCTGACTGTACCGAGTAGCGGAATTTTAAGTGTAATGCTAACAGATATCTTGCTGCTAAACTCCCTACTTAGTATACGTGCAAGTTATCCCAGATAGTAGCCCCGTATATATGAGTGGTACTGTGTCTTATTTCGGATCAAAATGCAATATTAAAAAAAGTAAAAAATGGCCTATTCGTGGATAAAAATTATGTGCAGCATTTTGTAAGATAGCAAGATAGCAAGAAAAAAAGAGAGAGAGAAAGAGAGAGAGAAAATTCGAAAATGAAAGCGGAGAGGATTAACATATATATATATATATATATATATATATATATATATATATATATATATATATCGTTACGCCATTTATATATTAAGTCCTTGCAGATAAGAGCGGTCATGTTTGATAAATGCCTAGACTATTTAGTTGCATGTTAGATTTCTAATGTTTCATTAACCTGGATTTATCGATGGAAGATTGAACTCCTGTATAATAAGTGTAACATTAAATATTCTATAAGCAATGAAATATGAAATTGAAATTGTATGATAACAATAGAGTAATATTTGTATACTAGAATGGTTTTTACAAAAAGAAAATTCAGAATTTAGGTTAAATTAAATGTTACCAATAGTTCAAAACCAGGTGGTACAGAATTTAGTTTTAGCAACACAATGGAGTGTTACCAATAACAAAGAATCAAATTCTAACGCAACTGCTTACGTCGGATGAACGTTTACTTCTATTTACAGTTCTCCATATTGATTATTGCTTACGAAGACGTATCAGATGCATAAATTAAGCTGCAAAATATAAGGAGACGTTTCACACCTCCGATAGAAGCCATGATCTTTAGAGCAATATAGTTGTATTAAAATATACCATGTTGTCATGATTCTTTCTTTGAAAGGAGATATATTCTTTGCAGAACCCAAAACAATTGCCTACCGCTAGAAGTAGGAGAGAATATGAGAATATATGTCTATCTTTGTTCGGTGTTCCACAAAAATTAGGGCGTTCAAACATATGATGTGAAAGAAATTTCTCTAACATGTTTATTTGCCTAGACTGTCTAGCTGAATAGTAGTCTATTTAAGAACAGCTAAGAGTTAATTATGTTTTGTAAACCGTCAAATAAAATATGAAAACACGCAGGCACTAGCACCTTCACAATAAGCATTATACATTATTTCTATTGCGAGTGGAACCTGTTTATATATACCGGTTAAGCAACAATTACTGCTATACGTTTTATAAACATGCTACTTATATGGACACCGTATATACGTGCTAAGATGTAAGCTGTACACTGGCAGGTACGTTATAACGATTTTATACAAAGACTAGACGATACTGCCGTAACATATAAAAATGTTCACATATAGATTTAAAGAGACTGGTTGTGCCACATATATAAAAACCTTTATATATATAGACCGCCCTATAACTGATGATTATATATACATACTATCACATCCACAATAATTACACAAGGTAAGCATTGAAATAGAAATAACAAATGTAGATAAATAAAGTATAGTATTGTTATTTATAATAATTTTATGCAATTTTAAGTAAGTTATGAGGAACAAAGAGATAATGAAAATCGGAAAAATAGACGGGGAAAAGATATTATCTCCTTTCACTTCAATTCATTACATTTCGCAGGAATTGAAAGCAAAATAACAGAAAGTAAGTATTTAGCAATTATAATTACATATATATGTTTGCATTCTATTTTTATACAATTTGAGAGAAACGGAATCAGGCAGAAGGTAAAGATAATGTTTGTAAATATTTAAAAAAACAACGGCTAAAATATGCCTTTACAAAAATGGACGATGCCCATAGAAATGTCTGAATGGCCACCATCTTAACGCGGCAATAATCATAAGTGTAAGCGATTATTTATTTATTTTTTACTTGAGAATAAAATGCATGCTTTGTTAAAAATAATATTACACTCAAAATGGAAGAATTTGATTGTCACATTATTTAATAACAATCAGAATAATAATGATATAAATCAAATGTATTTTATATAAATAACGACTCTTATTTACTGTCTGCCATGTTATCTCTTCTATCTATTTAATTTTCGAAAAGGGGGCGAAGCAAACAGTATTCTGTAAATTTGTTTGCAACAACTTAAATGTACATACGTAAAATATTTTTATAGTGTAAATTGAACGCTGGAAAGTTAGATCGCTTGCAGCCATTTACGATAAACATAGCAATGTATATAGAATAGTACACGTTCGCTGACTGAATCTTGCTTACGATGAGACTCGCTATTTTACTCACTGAAAAATGTGTGCTGATAGCGTACTGGGTAAGTGGACCACCTGTTGTAAAAGTGAGTGTGGTTCGATAACAGCAAAATATGTCTATTTGCCCCGCCATATTGAAGAGCTCATAAACTGCGAAACCATACACGCTATCAGTCACTGTACTTGCGTATAAGCTAGAATGTCATCGTGCTAGAGTTACTTTTAATCAACAAAATATAGTTTTAAAAGTTCATTAAATATATAAACAAAAATAATTAATATTAATCGCCTTGTATCTGTTCGATGGCTTGCTTGCTTACCTGCTTGCTTGCTCTGTCACGTTTTGCTCTGATTCTTTTTCGTATTCATTTTTACCTACACATTAAATAGTTTTAAACCTTATCCTGTTATTCCGTTTTGTTCCTAATAGACTGGTCAAATACTTTTTTCTTTGTATATATTTTCTAAATATTTCAGAAAAAGACGAGGAGAGAGAGAGAGAGAGGGAAGGGTATCCATGTGGAGAAAAGGGAGAGAGTGATAGAAGGAGTACAGCAAATATTGTGCTCGGTGGGGGAGGGGGGCAAACAGCATTTAGCGGAGCACCAAAAAAAGATAGAAAAATCTTGGTAAGCGATTTATTATTTGTAGATTATAGCTTATTAGAACACTTATAAATTGTCTGACTTATATAAGCCATATAAAGAAAATATATTTATTCTAAATCTGTTTCTTTCGCATTTAATCGGAATTAATACAGCAAACAATGTAGAGCAAAACTTAATAGATTATGTTTAGACCCAAACAAAAAAAATATTAAAGCTAAAAAATAAATTAGAGATGATGCCATTAATACGAGTAAATTAGTATATTTCTCATTTCCAAGAACTACAAGTGTATCAAACAGCAAAGTTCGATAATATATTCATTAATCAATGTTGACTTATAGAAAGAGAATTTTCAATAGCGTCATACACGGTGGCAATAGAATTTTTTCCCGATATTTTTATTGACCTTTGTAGTGTGCATATAGTCGATCATATTGAATGAGATTTTCGGTGTCCATTTTTGGCATGTTTGTGTACATTTCGGATTAATAGAATTTCATGGTCGCAGCCAATGAGAATAAGCGGAATGTTATTGGGGAGAAATTATTATTTTCGAAGAGTGAAGTGCAATGGTCGGTATAGGTGTATGAGTGTTTAATCTAGTTAATAAGGGTGTTAATTCAGTATAGTTATATTGGCTATATATTTACCCGGTACTTATTGGGGGAGTGAGAGGATTTTCAGGTAGTGGGGGTAATACGAAATACTTTGTCTATAGATCTTGGCAATTGTGATGATGTCACTCGTAGGATGGAAGATATAATTTTATTTTAATGCATAAATATGTTTGTAAGAGTTTTCTAAGTTACATGAGATGGTAGATAAAATTTTAGACATAATAAATTTGTATGCTGCATCTGTTAATGCAAACTACCGTAATTTAGTCCAGAGGGGAATCTCTGCAATCAAATTGTTATATGTATGAAAGATTAAGATATGTGAAAGAAACTGAACCAACTTATAAGAAAAAGATTATTTCCGCATGGTGACAGGTAGATAGTTGCAGTGTATAAAGTTGAGGACGTAATTCTACAAGAAATATTCAAATTAACAACTTTGTAATTATCAGTATAAATTTTTCATCAGAAAATATGTAAGCTGAATAAATAGAAATAAACGAAAGCGAACCATAGAAAAGCCCTTCTAAATCAAGAGATTTATAAAAATCAATCAATCTTCCTAACTATAGAAATGAACTTAGAGTTGGTTAATGCACTTTTGTCGATATTCCGACATCGACAATCAGTCCGACAAAAACTGGGCTATTTCGATAGCTGTTTTGCTGTCGGACTAATGCACCCTGTTCTAACTAGGGAATGCAGACGGCTGTTACTCAAACTTATTTTTTCAGGGTGTAATTGCTCTTCATCTTGAGGCGTTTATCCATTTTCCCATCTTCCGACTTTGTGCCACATCCATCGCGGTATGAGAGTGGTAAATACTGCTAAGTGTACTCCGTAGCACATGTCAGTCCGACAGAGACTAAACCATTTCGCCGCGCTGTTTGCTGTCAGTCATGCAAAATGTTCTGTGTAGACCTAGGCAGTTCACCCTCACAGGCCTCGGCTCCGGGATTTCAGGAGGAGTCAATGAAACTGTATTTGCCCTCACTGAAGAATATCGACGCGGTTACTCAGATATATTTGCAGAACCAGATTGCTTATTCTTTTGGGGAGCTACCTCATTTCTCTACCTTCCAAACTTGTGGCATATCCTCTCGTGATGGGAGAATGGTAAATACTGGTCAGTGTACTTTTGTAGTCCGCTAACATGACGGTACTTGCTACGACGGTTTCTCTTGTACATTCTGTTTTTGTTTCAATATAATTCACCTTTTATACATCCTTTATGTTTTTTCCTTGGTAACCATTCAAGAACAACAACACTTAAAATAGTATTTATTACAGTCTCTTTTCAATAAGATAAGTCATGCAACAAGTGAAATGAAAATGCCGATGAAACAACATTAAGCCTTGATATGCCATGACCTAAACAGGTTTTCATTTCTTTTTCACTTAAAATTATTGATATTATAATTTAATAAAGTGTTTTATTTAACTGTAATCTTTATCTTGATATCTTTTCTTAAGAAAATGTCCTTCTTTATCAGGTAGACCATCTTATACTCAGAAAAGTTCTTTGCACATTAAATCTATTTTTTAAAGTTACAATTTTATATATATATATTATATAAACAGTTACTTGTAAAATAAATTATAATATGTGGACTACAACTAAAAGGGAGTTGGTGTAGCGAAACAACAAAGGTTAGCTGAACCTTTTAAGAGGGGGGAGGAAAGGATAGTTGTTATCGGCGAATGAGGTGATAATTATAAGTCCAATCTTCATTGATAAGTTCTGCCGTAGTGGGAACCGGGAATTGTAGATGTCGAGGATTTCAAAGACTTGTGCTTTCTGTTTTGCCTGCTTCTCTCTGCAGAGGTCCTTGATATGACCTTGAATTAAATCCGATGGTAAAGCCCCAGCTTGCGGACTTTTGGGAGTGTGAAGCCACCCCTTAATTGCCATTGCTCGTAGGTCCGCTCTGGCCCGGAGTGGTAGTACCTGTTATGGTCCCAACTATGGGTTAAACAGAAACTGACTTGAAAAAAAATATATATTCTATTAAAATCTTTTTCTTCAAAATCACTGAATTCGGCATTAAATAACCTGAAAAGGGTTGATATGTCGTAAAACAAATACAACCAGCCAACTCTCTGCAGCAGATATAAATTTACTTTTGTATTAGTAGGCGCTGTCTTCATGATATAAGAATCGGTGAAAAGAAAAAAAACTTCACTTATTTTTCTCATATACCTTCATATGTATTAAACATTTTCTCCGATCGGATGCATATATAAGAATAAGTTTTGTCTCTAAATGAAAACAATGGGAAAGTTTTTTTTCAAAAGATGATACGAAAAACAAATATTATATGCATCCTTTTCTTTTTCGCATGTTGAATTTACGTTCTGAAACATTTTTTTTCTTTGTTATTTTTTACCGTGCTATGTTGAGTATTCAATTTGCTTGGAGACAATAAATAGTTCAACGCGTGAATACGCTCCTAGAAATGTTTCTAGCTTGACTCGTTATTTCTTTCGACCAACTGCAGTTTTTCAATGATTGGATTTCCGATAATGAAGAGTCCAAGAAATTCCTATCTGTTCTTAAACAAAGACGGTTTAAATATTTTTCTATGCACAAAACATGTATGAACAACGTAAACTCATCTGCGAAAGACTATAAATCGTATTGTTAATAATGAAACGCCTTGAAAAATATAGAAATTCCATTTAACAAGAGAAACCCCCGATTAACGTTCCAGGGCACCAAGTGCTTGTTATTGATTTTTTGTAGAAGTGTATCGCTTAA
This sequence comes from Euprymna scolopes, assembly GCF_053919585.1. Lineage (NCBI taxonomy): Eukaryota > Metazoa > Mollusca > Cephalopoda > Sepiida > Sepiolidae > Euprymna > Euprymna scolopes. The sequence goes on along the minus strand of NC_136491.1, from coordinate 10,539,087 downwards.
ATAGTATTATGTTGAGCAAATAAAGAGTTTGTTTAAAATGTGAGGCACATTTCTGAAAGAAAAAATTATTGGATTTTGTAAATTATTCCTAACATTCTTTAATGTTAAAAAAATTGAGTAAAATAACTTTTCCCCCTAAATAAAATAGAATTAATTGGTTGGACCTTTAAAAACTCTACTGAACTCCTCCGCCAATTTTGGGTTTTAATACTTTAAATTGTAAATGTAGGTTACTTGGACATTGATCAAATAAATTTTAAGGGATCAAAATATTAGTCACAATCTAAAAAAAAAATTACCTCTGCGGTCTCTTCCAAATTACACAGTCAATTTTTGGTCTAAACATTGGAAATTTTACATAAAGCGTATTCAGACATACCGCCAGATTTTAATCGGTTTTTGGCCGGAAATCTTGCTGCCAAGGGGTAAATATTCAAATGATTTAAGCTTTGTAGTCTCTTGCAAACTATTCAGCCAATTTTTTTATCTAAACATTTGTAAATTTTACATAAATGGTATTCCGAAATGCAGCAAGCATTTTCATCAATTTGGGGCGAGAATTTGGGTGCCAAGAGCAAAAAGTTGAAAGAGTTGACCTTTGCGACTCTACTAATTTCTTCCGCCAATTTTTTGTCCAAACACTTAAAATTTTAGATGAAGGCTACCTGGACATAAGTCAACCTTTTAAATATATGTATATATGAATATAAGTACATAATGGGCAGTACATACTATACGTGCAACGACGAGCAGAATTGATATATAGAGATACAACGTTGCCCGGGATTACATGATGATCAACGAATGTTTCACACTTCCGTATTTTATTGTAATCTATATCGTTAAAATCGCCCATTCTCAATCAAATAGATTAATTGTCTTCTAATTATGGACCAATCAATTTCTCAAGAGCTCTTTCGGCTATCATCTCATCAGGAGAAAATCGATAGCGTACAAAATAATATTGTGTCGAAAATAAAGAGTTCTAATGGGGAACTTATTAAATGTGCCAAAAGTACGGGGGCACTAAAATAAATGTATTAACGTTTAAAAAACGATTAAAATATTGGCACAACGAGGGAGAAAAAAACGGGAGAAAAGATTCAAAGTTCCCCAAGGAGAAACAGTACGTTGGATGTTTCCTTTTGCCGGTAGAAAGAAGGTTGACGCACCGCAATAGAGACAGACTCCAAAACCATTAAATGGTTTTTGGAGTCCGCTCTGTGTAGCACCTCGAACCAATCTATTTTATATCTATCGGCACAGCACGGGTTGTCAACCAAATGCTGGCCAATAGCAGAGTCCAAGGCTGCAGAAGGAGGGAGACCACCAGACCCCATCCTCTCTTGTCTGATCTTCGATGGAACATGCTGGTTTATACGAGTCAAAAGGTGCAACATGTTGGGCGAACATTTTTTTCTCCCTCGTTGTGCCAATATTTTAATCGTTTTTTAAACGTTAATACATTTATTTTAGTGTCCCCGTACTTTTGGCACATCTAATAAGCTCTGCATTAGAACTCTTTATTTTCGACACAACATCATTTTGTACGCTATCGATTTTCTCCTGATGAGATGATAGCCGAAAGAGCCCTTGAGAAACTTCCGCTTATTATTTTCAAAACTGTATATATATATATATATATATATATATATATATATATATATATATATATATATATATATATATATTAATTGCTAAATACAGACCAATCAACATAATAATTTAAACAAAGAAAAATTGAAAATTAAGGTTACCGAACAAGGTTTCTTTCTTCGCTCAACATAGCGAAATCAAGGAGAATACAATTTTTTAAAAAGTCATGATTATGTCAGGGGGAGGAAAAAACGGAACATAAATGGCGGGGGAAATTACATTAAGTCCTAAAAGATTTTCTTTTTGCTTACAAAAAGAAGGTCTCAAAGACTTAATAAAAATAGTCTCTAGAATTTTTAAATAAAAGGGCGAATGCGACTTACTCAAGATCGCAAACATGTCAGCACTGAAATTCGTGGCACATGCATGATTGTTTATAAGATGGTCTCAAATGGCAGGACCATGCGTATTATTCAGAACATCCGAGGGTGAAAACTTTGCATAACGAATCTTTGATGGCACATATGGTTTCAAACGGAAATCTAATCTTTGTGATGTTCGCCCAACATAGTGCGCACTGAAACTACATTTAAATAAATAAATAAATAATAGAATTATTATGGTGGGGTAAGAACATCTTTGCAAATGGACGACAACATAGGTCTGGTTGAAAAAACAACACGTGAATTCGATGCAAAATAACCGTTACACAGACAAAAAATTTGCTTAGCAAATCGGTCGCTGGTGTTACCTAGCCAAGGTAGACGTAGGTAAACAGGACATCTATTAACTATGATTTCTTTAGGTTTATAAAAATTGGAAACTTTCTTATTACTAGTAGTTTCAAGAATATCTAAGGGGTAACCATTTTACAAAGGATCTTAGTAATAAATTTAAGCTTGTCATCCAGATTAACTTTAGAACAAATCATCAAGGCACTTTTTCCTTATTTGACAACGAGACGAATGCGGACGCTTTTTATTGTGTCCCTCAATAACGTTCATCCAGCCCTTAAATTTACGGTAGACAAGGAAACGAATTCAACTCTTCCGTTTTTGCGTGTTCTTGTGTCCAAGACACCCTCGTGTTTTCTTACTTCTGTTTATCGTAAAACAACCTTTACCGGTCTCTATACGCGTTGGGACTCTTTTTGCCCTATAAACCAACAATACAATTTAATTAAGACTGTAGCACATAGGGCCTTGATGCCGTATTATCATAAGTTGGATCATGATATTCGGAAATGGCATCAATTGAAATTAATGTTTTGACAAGCTCCTGGGCTTGACCTTTACTCCTGATCTTAAATGGAAGACATACATTAAATCCCTTTCCTAGGCCGGTGGAAAAATGATGGGATCCTTCTATCGATCCAGTAGATATATCACTGCTGATGCAATTCTCTATCTATATAAGAGCCAGGTACGTCCATGGATGGAGTACTGTTGCCAAAGCTGGGCAGGACCAGCTAGGAATTTCTTATCCTGCCTGGATAGAGTTCAAAATAGACTTCGTAGCCTCGTAGAGGATGTCATTTTCTTTTCACTGCAACCTCTTTCTCACAGAAGAGATTTTGTGAGTTTGTCTCTTCTTTATCGTTATTTTCATGGCGAGTGCTCGACGGAGCTCTAATCTATGGCCTCCTCCCGCCACTTTCACAAGAAACACCCGTCTAGCAGAAAACGATATCAATAATTTCCGAGCAATCAAATTGTATTCAGATTGACACAGGCAAATGGAAAAAGTTCCACAGGCGCGCAAGTTCTAAGAAAGAAGCTTTGTTCATAGAATCTTCGTTTGGGTTTAGGCACAGATAAAGAGCGGGGGAAAATAATGGAAGTGGTTTCAGATAGACGAGTGTTTTTCGTGAAAGTTTGGCGAGGAAGCATAGATTAGAGCTCGGATGAGCACTTGCCATGGAAATAACTACCAAACATATACAGGTTCACAAGGTTGTTTCCATAGGAAAGAGGTTGCAGTGACGAGTTAAGGGCATCCCCTACTAAGCTACGAAGTCCATATTGAACTGTCCAGGCAGGATAAGAAGCTTTTAGCAGTTAGCAGTTCCTGCCCAGATGTAGCAATAGTAATCCTTGGACATGCTTGGTTTTTATATAGATAGAGAATTACCTCAGCAGTGAGATATCTACTGGAGTGGTAGAAGGAGCTCACAATTTTTTTCAGCGACCTTGGCAACAGATTAGATGTAAGTGTTCAATTTCAGATCAGCAGTAAAGTCAAGCCCAGAAACTTTTCAAAACAGGGGTCTCCCCAAGACGAACGCCATTCATTTTAATTTATGCCATATGCGGATGAGAGCTTTGATGATGTGAGGATAGACGTTTGGTCTTAAATGCATTAACATAGTCAGGCACTGTTTTCCCATTGTACCACGTGGTCAAAATCAGAGGAGAGAAAATCAGAGAGAACTTGGTCATTTACAGCCTTTTATGTATTGCCATAGATGTTAGTGTCGTCAGAATAAATATCTACGAATGATCTAAGGCTGTGCTTTGGAAGATACTTGATGCAGATCAGGATGAGAGTGGGTATGTTGCTAAACCAATCACCATTAAACTTGATGGAAATATTTATCATGATTCAAATTAAAACATATTCAATTTTTAGGTATTTACTTTTTAGGGTAAAGCTCAATGTAAATAAAAAAGTGAAAACCATACGTTTTGTAATGATTTCAATTCTCTTCATTGCAAAGTCTCGTTGCTTTGCCAAAATTGTAAGTAATAAAGTCGTCCACATAATGTGGTAGTGTCTTTTAAGAGTATCATCAAATCTGAACACTCTGTAGTAATTTAATTTAAGTTCCGATGTTAACAATTTTAATGATTACTGTTGTGACGGTAAGTTCGTGTAAGTTTGCGATAAGTTTCTTTAACTTTGTGTTGTGATCTACGTTGCTTAAACTGTGTTTTCATTCTAGGATTATATAGCACAATTGGGACAGTTTTTAATCAATTTTTATCTTACATGTTCTGTTCCAAATAAGTATCCATACATTTCTTGTATCTGCTACAAAAAGTCTTTCAAGCTATTTAGTCTCATTATTTTAATTTTCACATTGTGCTTGAAATTATTATACTTCTCATTGATTGCTACAAAATTTTCATTTGTTATTTGCATGGTTTGCTTGAATTTCTTCTGGTAATTTCGACTATTATGATGTAATATTTAACAAGTTTCTGTTTCATTTTCTATATATTCTGTATATTATAGTTCTTATTTTTGCCAGAAATAGCTTTTTTTCATAATTTGATCTAGCCAAACAAACTGTTTTCATAATTTGATCTAGCCAAACAAACTTTTTTCATAATTTGATCTAGCCAAACAAACTTTTTTCCATAATTTGATCTAGCCAAACAAACTTTTTCCATAATTTGATCTAGCCAAACAAACTTTTTTTCATAATTTGATCTAGCCAAACAAACTTTTTTCATAATTTGATCTAGCCAAACAAACTTTTTCCATAATTTGATCTAGCCAAACAAACTTTTTTCATAATTTGATCTAGCCAAACAAACTTTTTTCATAATTTGATCTAGCCAAACAAACTTTTTTCATAATTTGATCTAGCCAAACAAACTTTTTTCCATAATTTGATCTAGCCAAACAAACTTTTTCCCATAGTTTGATCTAGCCAAACAAACTTTTTTCATAATTTGATCTAGCCAAACAAACTTTTTCCATAATTTGATCTAGCCAAACTAGTCAATTAAACTAGAATGCAGAACATGCCCTTTTTAGTTGGTGGTTAATTCATGTCAGTAGTTATGTACTGCTAATATCTCGAGACTGTAAAATATATACATTTAAGTGTTTCATAAGCATTTGAAGTGAATAACTTACACACATGGAAAGATTAAATTTAAAATTATACCCAACCCTTATTTGATAAATTCAGAACATTTAATAAAACTGCTAATAATTATTTTAAGTAAAAAAAAATCACACCTTCATTTCTGTGGAAAAGAATTAGATTTCATAATTTACATTCTTCTAATTAAATCCGCCACACATCATTAGTGAACACAATAGCATGAATGTATATATATATATATATATATATATATATATATATATATATATATATATATATATATATATATATATATATATAGCTTAAACCGTAATCATACATTTACATTATGAGCATTTGCTTTTGGGCTTTTCTCACTTCGGAAAAAAATAAACACTCTGGAGATATAAGTTGATCTGGTCTCAAAAACTATAGATAAAACGCATAGACCAGTCTCTCCGGACTTGAGAGAAAGACACGACTTGTTTACTGGAAATTTCCAAAATATCAGCAGAACTCAGGAGATAACCGGGCGTTGCACATTTAGGTCAGGGCAGACATCACTTGTCTGGAGTCGAATGCATTAATGATTGGTACTAATTTGAATAGAGATTACTCTATGATAAGTTTTTGTATATTTAATCAGTGTTCAAGACAGAAACATAATTTTGTATTAAATACCATAGGGGGGCAATTAGCTAACGCAATGATGTCGTTCTATTTCGACAATTAAAAGAATATATATATATATATATATATATATATATATATATATATATAGCTTAATGCGTAAGAGGAAAAGAGAGAGGTCAATTCCACAAGAGGGGACTTATCTGGATAATGCCAAGCTTAATAATTATTATTGTAGCTTATACAATAGGGCTACAAGTGTATGAAATGAAGACATAAAACTATATATTGGTAGATATAGAATGGATAATTTATTGATTAATGGAATACAGGCAAAATTTTGGGGTATAGTAGGGACTCTGTATGCCAGGACATTTCAAAGCCTAATGCTTCTCATCAGAAGAGTAGAGAAGGTGCTAGTTAGCATTGGGAAGATACGGCGTCTAGCGTAGGGTTATAGAATGTTGGAGGAAGCTTTATTGAATTCAAAATAAATAATAAGGAGAAGCTGGTTATAAATAGTATGATATATAAGATTGTATATGGTCTTTAACATAGTGTTGAGTTTAAAGGGTATATGTTTTGGGGTTAAATTGGGGGTGTATTGTTGCTGCGTAGTTATGTATTTTAACGGTTTGTGAGTTGTCTATTATCTATGGAGTGGTATTTTTTACAGGTGCAACCTAAACTGAAAATTGCAGCTATAAAATCGCTTATAGTTGGGGGAGGGTATGCAAGGTTGTAATATTGATTAGGTAATATGTGGATTGTTTAAAATGTTCTTCTCTTATGATATAGGGAGTATGATTGTAAGGGGACAGTCGGAGGATAGGATTGCAATGTCTATGAGTGCGTTTAACTTAATGCAAAAGGTTTAATGATACACATAGTTGGCAAGGTGGAAGAGAAGGGGACCATAACTACTTATAACAATGGTAATAATATCAATTATAGTAATTATAATAATGAGAACGATACTAATAATAATGATAATTATAATAATTGTAATAATAATAACGATAAAATACAAGTGAAAATGAAGATAAAAATAAATATAACAATAAAAATAAAAATACTATTACCAATAGCTGTGATAAAAGTAATGTCAATGTTACTGTTAATAACAATGAAAATGAAGATAACGGTAACAGTTATGGTAGCAATGAAAGGGATAATAACGGGGATAATAATAACAGCAATAATAATAATAATAATAATAAGAAGAAGAAGAAGAAGAAGAATAGCAGTAAAAATAAGGCAATAATAACAATGATAATAGCAATCGTAATAACAATACTACTACCACTGCCTCCACTATCACCACCACTACTACTAATAATAATAATGATAATAATGTTAATAATAATTACAAGGGAATGCATAAAATAAAGGCATACAGACAATTAGGGGGTCGGAATAACAGGAAACAGGGGTGAGGAGTGAGAGGTGAATCGTCCGTGAAAAATAAAATAAAGTAAAATAAAAGAATATATATATATATATATATATGTATATATATATATATATATATATATATATATATATATATATATATACTCGGGTTTTTGTTATTCAAAAGTAATAAACTTATGAATTCAACGAGGTTGTTAGATAGTGCTAAAAAAAGAGCTAATAATACTTATTTATTGTTAAATAAACATGCTTACATCCCGCTGCTACAAAACAGCCATTTGTTTCAATCAAACAACAGATATGATCAGGCAGCGACTTGACTATTCAAATGTTCAATGAATAACGGATTTTTTTTTTTTAGGTAGGAACTCTTTAAAGATTGGAGTTAAAAAGAACTTAAAACACAGAACTTTAATTATAAGATGTAAATAGGGAGGGGAAATCTAAAGAAAACTAATAAAAATAATGGAGAAAGAATGATGAGGAAGAGAAAGAAAAGAAATAGAGAAAAAAGATATAGAGAAGAAAATAGAGAAAAAAACAATATAAAGGGTTATTATTATTATTATTTTATTTGATTTTTTTATAATAGCCCTTTATATTGGTTCATATATAGAGTTTCATCTCTTTGTTTAAGATATTGACTGTGTGCGACTCTAATAGAACAACCCCTGTCAGAGACCTGCGTCAGACACAAAGATACATCATTGAATGTATGGCAACTTATATTCATATGTTTATGATATATACTGATATTAATTAATGGCACCAGTGTATTGATATTGGTGGTGATTATGTAGTAAAATGAATTATAGATCATAAAAATGTCGCTCATTTCAACGGTACTACTGTCGTCCCCGTAGCTCTAAAACCTTCTGAGTTAAAAGTAAAAAAAATGGTGATACTTTTGGATACTTTTAGTCCGACAAAGCACACTCAAGACGCCCATGCACATCAGAATTACATTAAACACAGTGGTTACTATGTAAGAAAAACAATGCTTCTATGTATTACATGTATTTTGTAGGTAATTATATAGTTCGTTGTTATTTTTTAATTTCTGCCATTATCATAGAATCAGTGTAATATATATATATATATATATATATATATATATATATATATATATATATATATATCTTTTATATTTATTTTATTCAAACTAAACCAGCGCTTCTATCAAGGAACATAAATCCTACCGTGAATTCCGCGTGAACAAGTACCGTTCCGACATTTAAAAAAAACACCGTAAAAACAACCAACGGACTCCTACAGATTCTATGCTCCAACAAAATCATGGCAAAAAGAGAAAGAAAGACATAATGATGATGAAGTGTATCTTCGAAATATATTTATAAATATCAATATAAATTTCAAACAAAATAAATATCTCTTTATTTTGTAATAATGTATTATTTTTGCTTTATACGTGTCCAATACGGATTTATTTTATATTTTTTACTATTTGATGTAAATCCGCATAGACTGCTAAAAATAGTATACATTTGCTACAAACAAGACCGTTAGTTTCAACCGTAAATAGACCTCTATAAGAAATCACTTGATTCCTCAGCCACTTACTACACAACCAACTATTTAGATTTCCTGAACATGTAAACAGTTTCGACAATCAATAGATACATTACCCATGCTACAATAAAAGCAACTAAAACAATTACATATTTTATATATGCGTTGCCTTCCTCTACAACTTATTACCTGCACACCCTGCGATCAACCTTCTCACCGATCTTATAACATGTACTATTTCGGGATAAGCGTAAGGACATTCACAATTCCCTCCGCATCAACGTCGAAAACACCTATTTCACCGTGGTACAGCACTACTTGTCGTTCTGGCCTCCTTATCATCTCTTTATATGAGCCGAATTCATCAGGCTTTTAATATTTACTACACTTTTAATAACTATTACCTCATGTACAGTTTCTAATATATCACGCTTACATCTTCGGCTCCCACTCACTTGCAGTATTCAATTGAAATAATTCAGTACATATTGAATTCTACCGGAGCTTTACGTGTAGGAATGTGTTTCGTAATTGTAAGCCGGAATTACCTCTAAAAGACAAGCTCAGCAATTGACATGCTAAACTTACTCGCATAGAAAATAAATGACCCAACATTGCTACTATATCAAAAACACCATAAACGTCCACCAAACCATCTCTATCAATGACTGTCTTATTTCCGTCATACTTAGCTTTAACGATATAAAACACCCGAACACAACTCTTTTTCTTACATCTGTCTCTTTAAACTTCCATTTCTCATTGACAGAATCTCCACTGCCATCTGCAAAACCATTCATAATGAGAAAATAGATATCCAGTTTATTCACACGAGTACCGCCTAATAACAATATCTGTCCGGAGAACACCGAGCCGACACGCCTGCAATCTGCTCAATGATAAATGGCCAATATTTAACACAGTTTCATGTATGGGCATACACGTTATCTTAAATACCGCAATGTGCAAAGTGTAATTATATCTACATAGACAGTGCAAGAAGGACCTAACACTTAAGCATAAAAGTTACATCGATCAATAATATTTGTTGATTAAATATATTTACCATTCCATGGAAATGCCACGGGTCTTGCTAGTTTCCGATATCTTAATGCCACAATATTAAAATGTTTGAATTTTTCTCTTAAAAGCAATTTACATCTAATGTTAAAGATCTGGTCAATATTATTGTGTATATCTTCATGATTATAAAAGGTAATGAAAGTTATGTATTGCTTTTTGCGTATGTACATTATTCATTGCGAAGATAAGTAACAGTATTATGTCAGGGGGTTTCGAAATGCAGTCAAAATGATATAAACTATTGTGAATGGAGAAAGACCTTCATAAACGCTTTATTTCAGGACAATATATATTTTTTTTAATTTTGATATTTCTATGAAACACAGAGAAGTTCAATTTGGTACATTAGAAGAGCATAATAAAGTGCCTTCTCTCCTTTATTTTTGTAGAAATTTGAACACATATTTTGTAAGTTATGCTAATTTTCACAGCATTTCCAAAATTTAAAAAAAATTGACCTGCAATAAAGCAACACACGTGGTTTATATGGATGTAAACAAATCGGGCTGAGGTATTTCGGACGATGTCAAAACATCGTTTATTTACGACTCGCAGAGCAGCCGCCGATTAGGGTAATGATTAGGAGCATTAACTATCGAACAGGCGGCCGGGTTTCAATCCTGGCTTGAGGTAGTTGCCTGTCTAGCCGCTCTGATGAGCTATGAAGCAGCGAAACAGTACTGTATATGAATGACTATATATATATATATATATATATATATATATATATGAATGACTATATATATATATATATATATATATATATATGAATGACTATATATATATATATATATATATATATATATATATATATATATATATATATATATATATGAAATGGGTTAAGAAATTCCTACGATAGAAAGATGTATATTTAAATAAGGGGTTGGTCAAAAACAATGTGTATTTTTTAACATTATTTTATTATTCTGTGTCTTGGTTTTACATTGGGTTTTTAGATAAAGGGGTGTATTTAAAAATCCCCTACACATATTTTTAAATACAACCCTCTATCTAAACAAGGATAATATAAAGAATACCCGAACAGTCTAAGACTGAAATGAAAAATCACAATACTAAAATCTAAGAATGTGAAAAATAAATATCAAAATAGAATGAAAGCACCCCTACGCCTATTTCAGAAGAGCTGGTTCTCCTTTCCCCTTCTCACACATACACATTTGCAACGACCTTGGATCACAAGTACCTTCGTAGGGAAGTAAATAACCTCATAATACTATAAAACAGTACACACCTTCTTCAGACCAATAAAAGAAAACACACACATACGCACATCCTACCCTAAAAGAAAAGAAAAAAACACAAGAAGAAAGAGAGAGTGAGAGAGAGAAAAACACAAAACAGGATTGACCACAGCCCAATAAAGCAGTAATAAAAATTGAACATTCCAATGAATAGTAGACACACGCTTCCACCTCTTGGAAACACTTCAAATAAACTACGATAATGCTATTTTTACATCCCCAACACATTTGGAAAATAATTTCTGAAGAGGACGCTTCACAGAACGCATGGAACGCGTTAAAAACGATTTCAATGATTTAAAAACATTATTTAAATGATCTGAACATAATTCTCAATGAAAAACCAAGACACGGAATAATAAGATAATGTTAAAAAATACACATTGTTGGTGACAACCCTCTTATATATATGTGTGTGTCAGGTCATGTCATATGCTCCTGGTACCATGTAACCCAGTACTACCTGCCTCATGGTCGGGTCACCGGCGACTAAACTGGTTCCCCCACCAGACTTGTTTGGTGAGGAGTGCGGCTAGTCTCCCTGAAGGATTAAAAGCAAGACCTTCCAAAGGGCGAATGAACTCTTTTTCTGGGTCAACGGCCAACTAGCACAGTGTATATTTGTGTGCGTGTGTGTGTATATGTGTATTGGGTTGGAGAGGGCTCACGTAAGCCGTGGTGAAGGCAACCTTTCTAGGAGAAGCAAATCTCTGATTTAAAAAACAAAGCGGGAGACCAGTACCCGCATAAATTGGTCTGCAGTTTAATTTGTTGCTGGCTACCTTGCTCTTGCTTGTTGCTGGATCTCAACATTTTGAACCGAGAGAGAGACTTAGCTGTCGTACAAAGCTAAGATTCTGTAACATCATCTTTGTAGAGATACTCCCTCAGGCATTTGGGCTCATGGATTTTAAATGTCTGAGGGAGTGGCACTCGTCTGACAAGACGTTGCAATCATCATATATATATATATATATATATATATATATATATATATATATAATGTAACCAAGAATAACTATTATTTCCTAGCAATGATTTAGCTCCTTTCAGAATTCCTAAGGATGAACATTGCTTGAAAAATAAATACTAAGATGCGGTCAACTAGCGTTTATGCAAAATTCACGACTCTCGCTCGTTCTAAACATTGTATTGTCTAATGTATGATCATTGTGCATTTATTAGTTTTTAATGAAACATTAAGCTAGTATATATGATACGATTTTTTATATCTGGTGCATCAAAACCCTATATCTATTGAAGCGACTAGTTACGAACAGCATTTTTTTACGTTCTGATTTATTACACCCTTGCGTATTATGGCTCACTTATCTTCTTTTTCCTACCCTGTTTTCCTCCACCTTCCGACAGCCGCCTTTCTGCGACCGGTTTTCCTTTGTCGATAAACAACCATTTTTGTTAACGATTTTCCTTCCTCTGACTTTTCATTTATTGATCTGTCATCAGTCGCCATTTTCTCTCTTTCTTTCTTTCCCTAATGTCGACGATTTTAAAACTCTATTCTATTTTACAATAATCACATTAGAAGTAAAAAAGCACAATATAAAAATCCAAAAGAGTGCGCGATTTCGTTCATTTCCTTTTGTTGTTTTAATAAAAAAAAATTGCACTGCATTTGTGTAGCACACATTATATTATTTTCGGCATAAACAAGTAACATACAGACACACTGAAAAATATATATATTTATGTGTGTGTGTATATATATATATATATAATGAGAGCGATAGAGACGGTAGAATAGAGAAAGATATTGAAAGATGGTGAGTTTGGGGTCAATAATATAAACTGAAAAACTGTGTGAAATAAGATAGAATGCAGTTCGTTTCACTAAAATCTTTCATCAAACTCAAACATGACAATTATCTGACATCTTAGTGAAGTAAATAATATATTTTTTACATGGTCGCCACCACCTATCAAGTCCCGGAAGCCACTCGGGATAAGGGTTATAGCGTATACAGTAATCATTTGGATAATATGGCGGAAATCGTTAGTAATGGAGATTTGATAAAGTGTCTTACTTAAGAATGAAGGTTATCATGAATTTTTTTTCTGTTGGACTTGAAGACATCCAGGTGTCAGTCATGTGGGAGACAGGTAAACGGAAGAAAGTTCCACAGGCGTGCATATCTAAGAAAGAAGTTTTGTTCATGGAATCTACGTTTTGATTTAAGAACAGATAAAGAGTGGAGAAAATTATTGACAGTGGTTTTAGCTAGACGGGTGTTTTTCGGGGAGGGCAGAGATTGGAGCTCAGACAAGCATCTCCCATGGAAATAACGATAAAACAACGACAGACTCGCAACGTCCTTTTGTGAAAAAGAAGTTGCAGTGGAGAGAAAAGGGCATCCCCCACTAGGCTACGAAGTTTATGTTGTACTCTGTCAAGGTAGGATAGGCTGTTTATAGACTTATATATAATATACTGAGTTCGTGTAATTCAGTAAATGATCATATACTAATAGGTTTTAAACCTAAAAAGTTGACTTAAGGATTAAGCTACAAATTATCGCATTTCATAATTGAGCATTAATATACTGTTTAAATTCAAATGGGCTTTCCGTAACCACAACCAAGGTAAATGTTTCTGGCATGTTTTTGTTCCGTTAGGGATCCCCCCTCTTTTTTTTCTATTCTAAAAATGCTACATTGCAAAAAGTCTAAAGAAATGCTGGTTTTTGAAAATTTTCAAACGATATAATGCTTTAACCTGTTGAACTGTTTATATATATATATATATATATATATATATATATAAATATATATATATATATATATATATATGCCTGTGTCTGGTATTATTTTAATATGATTATCTCGGAGACACGTGTTGGGAGTTTTCCAATTCGATGAGTGGTCGAATCTACCAAGACTCTTAGTCATACCTAAATGTTTAGTCAATATTTTTATTTGAAACTAGCAGGCCGCCTTGCATTGCCATGTCGTAAAACACTCTTAAATATGATATTTTTCTAATTCAGATCTCGTATTCAATATCATATTATATTAGACCCTATAGAGAGAAATTATTTAAAATGTAAACCATAAAGTGATTCGCGCGCAACCACTGAGAATCGTAACAAATGCTTACGATTTATTTTTCCTTTGCCGTTACTGACTGACCTATGAAGACATGTTTTCTGACAATATTGAAACATAAACTAATAGCTACTACGTTATGAATGCATATCCGTAATTCCGCTGTTCGACCTTCACTTGGCAAATTTACTTTTTGAACTTTACCTCTATTCCACGGCTAAAAGACAAATATAAAGTCTCACCGGGGTTCGATTACTCTATACATTAAGTTTCATATCTGTGGACAAACACCTGACAGATGGGTTTGGTAGGCAATTTTTAATATATATATATATATATATATATATATATATATATATATATACATATATATATACGTATACATAAATATATATAGAAAACGTTTGTATTTACTATAATCTTTTTTATACAAATATTACGCAAGTATAAATTATGTAGAATATCTGCCTGAATATAATTACATCTAATAGTTTAGAAAAGGTTATCATCCCATAAGGAAACCGTAAATATTAATAGGAAATTAATTAAAATTAATGTTTAAAAAGAATATGCAAATTATCTAGACGTTTTACAGATTAATGCAATTCTATGACCAATATACAACAAAATTGCATTTTCTTTTTTTAAATTAATAAAACAGTGCATTTTAATGTGAACATCAATGCACAAACTCAAATGTATAGGGGTATAGGTTGCATTTTCGTGTTAAAATAAAAAAGAGCATTTTAATATGGACATCAATACACTAACAAACTCAAATTCATAGGGATATACATATAAATCGTATATTCTAAACGTTTCTACTGTGGAAGACTTCTTTTGTACGTATGGAGAAATAGTAAGTGTACTTTCGTTGAATATATAATCATTTTCATTATATTTTCTGTAAGTCACTCAAGAAATTCGTGAAACATTTTATGTAAAAGGCAAGCAACACCGAAATATGTAAAAACAATTGATTTAAAGAGTTAACAAGAACGAAATATTATTATCGAAAAACACAGCTTCTTGATATTGGTATTAAAAGGATCAACATCATATGAATGAGGCAATGAGGATAAGCCTGAAGGTACTGGAAAGAATCTACTGAAATAGCCGTTGTGCTTCAACGAGGTATCCGAACGATGATTACTTTGAGAATATATGAGCTGAACAAAGATCAACTAATTCCTAAGAACACATGGACGTATAGTAGTTATAGAAAAGATTTGGAAGTCTTGTCTCGTAGGTAACGACATATACAAGATCTGGGTGTCTAGAATGCTAATCAATTTCGTTCCGTAAAAATCACTTTCAATTAGAACGCTATCCCTCCCGAAATCCCCGATGTCTTCATAGAAATAATTCTGACTACGAACATATCCTGAAAACCAACAGCAACAATAAAATTATCAAATTCATACGATATAACGAAGATTTATTGAAAGACTAGCAACATACTGTAAACAATCGATAAGTTTCAGAAAAGTAAGAGACAGTAAAATTCCATGCACGTTTCTGTACCTTATTTATTTAAATAGGGCTTTTTCAGCTGAAAATCTCAATCAGTCGATCAAATTTATTTTGGCCAAGTCATTGTCCAATTATTATAAACTTGCTGAACACCTGTTCAACATACGTGCATGCCGATACCGTCAGAGAGTAGAACTGGCGACTATCAACAAGATGATTGTAGGTTTTATTCCATGCTTGGGATGGAAATACATTCTTTATCTGAATGATAATATATAAGCCGCCCTTCTTCGATGTTGCATTTTTGTTAAATGATTTTTCCTGCTACTTAGATAAATGTAAGTCTCTTTGTAAATAAATGAACAATAGGGACACATACAAAGCCGCCTCCAAACGATTATATAAGTATATTTGAAGATATCACTCGATCCCATAAAGCACAAAATCAAGATGGTTGAAAGTTCGATTCATATTAAGGATACATAATAATGTATCCGCATTCGTAAGCTTTAATAGCGCAAATAGTCTCTCTCTCTTTATATATATATATATATATATATATATATATATATATATATATATATATAAAGTCTTTGAAATTATCAAGTTTTCAGAGGAGAAAACATAGCAAAATCATGTTTATATGTACGATCCGTTGGAAACGATATCCTATTATTCATTCGATATTTACAAATACATCCACCGAGAAATAAGTAAAATATTTCTGGATATCATCTCTTAATCAGCATAAATATACGGAGATGTGGCAGAAAACACCAAATGTTAACCAGCTTATTGAAGTAAATATAGTGTGTGAACCTAGTAGAGAAAACTTTAAATGGAATTTAATTCTTTAGTTTATATAGTTATATTAGATATGTGTCTATGTGATAAAATTACACTATTGTGCAATGATTTTTAATTGGTTAAATGGTAAAAGGAGAAAAACAGTAAGAAAATATTAATTATATTTTGATTTTATGATTTGATAGGATTTTATAGGGGAGAAATCTATTTTTATTTATTATATATCTTACCTACCTGTTTAAATGTGTGTAACGCCATTTATAATAAATCATATAAATGTCACCTGTCTGTTAAAATTTATGTATGTATGTACGTATGTATGCATGTGTGTATGTATGTATGTATGTATGTATGTATGTATGTATGTATGTATGTATGTGTGTATGTATGTATGTATGTATGCCTAAAACTTTCGACAGTAGCTACGAATTTTAAGGAATCTGGTATCATTTTGAAGTTTGACCCTTCGGACGACACATCGAACAATTAGCCAAAAACAAAACTTTTTTCACCCTCAACAGGGCAGTTGTTTACTGGGAGGGTCGGTTTTTTCGCTGTTATTATTTGAAAGTCATTCAACCCTCGCGTCCAGGACGTCGCATAAATGGCGTTATTTGGAACACCCGCGACGTCACAATCACGGTAGGCACATCGGTAAGACAGTTGGCTTTTATTTCACTTCTTTTTTTTCCTCTGGCGCGTTACGAGTTCGAGCATTCTTACTACTCTTATTTTCTTTGGGTTTTTTTTTTTATTTTGCCCTGTCAATTTTCCTTTTTTTTTTGTTTTTGTTTTTTCTTAACAAACCCCCTTACTTTTTTTTCACCTTCGCGTCACGGGGTTGGGCCTGCATGCCTACTACACCTTTTTTTCTTTTGATTAATACACACCTCCAAACACTCGGGAAAACCCGGGCACCCAGGCTTGTGATAAATAAAAAAGAGATAATAAAACTAAAAAAGTTTTTTAGAAATACATTATTTCGAATAAAATTTTAAATTTCGAAAAACTTTCTGTCTACCTAATTTAGATTTCTAGACTTTTATACATAAGGTATTTGATTCTATGGAACAATTTAGATTTGATATGTAGCCAGTAAAATAGTTACCAAGAGGTTAAAATAAAAAAGAACGTTGTCCATGACCTTACATAAGTCCACTATTCACATTCCCGACTGCGCATGCGCATATTTTCTGTTATAAGTTAAACGAGTTTTTGTGCTGCTTTTGTATGGATTTTTATTATAGACAAATGGACAAGACTAGAAAGCTGTATGTTTTGGGGTCGATTCTATATAATAATCGATAGAGAGTTAGTTCTAATAAATACGAATCTGCAGCAAGTAAAATATAATATTTCAGCGCATGTTACGACCGGGCAACGTCGGGTGGTATGCTATTTATATATTTTTTTTAAAACAACGCATATACCGGAGACATATTAAGAACATTGTCAAACTAAAAGACTAAAGAGTGCGCATAATGCTTAACGCAAACGCATTTTCAATACCCGATGTAAATATATGTTCCCAGTATAGTATTTCGACAAGTTATTTCTGATCACAGACGCCATAATTTCCACACTGTTACTCCGGCATAACAGCCACTAAAATGTTGTGTCATGATGCTACGCACCTTGACGTGTCTATACTTTTGATTTAAAGTTTCCCTAAACTAAAATTCATTTTAGTTTTGTCCATATTGTATTAGCGCTGAAACATGCAGCCATTTTTTCAATGTTTGTATTTATTCGGATTTGTTCTCCTCATTTTCACACGTCTCTCTCCCACATCGATGTCTGTCTTTGCATGTTGTTCTGTTAACGCCATAAATCATGGAAGAATTCTCAGTTAATATTTTACAAACGACACTCACTGCTTGAATACCACATTCTCCAACCTAAACCATTGTCTCTCACAAAAATAGCCCTTCTCTTTTAATCAATCTTATCACCGTTATGCGAGTATCCTTATTCAACAAAAACACTTTCATAACTGCATATTTCCTTTCAATATACACATTAACTTGCAAAAAAATGTCGTTTACGACGTCCAACTTCAAAAGATGATAATCCGTTTCATAATAAAGTGTATAAATCGAAAGAAGAACCATTAGAATCAACACATTTTTTGCCAACGATAAACAAGTTTATTTATCCAATTTGCATAGAAATCCGGAAGTGATTAAGTCATTGAAGGCTGATTCGTTAGAATCTCGGTTTTGAAGTATTTTCGCGCAGGAAATTTTCGAGATGCGTGAAATAGTGATAATCAGTGGACGAGAAGTCCTTGAATATTGCAGATGAAACAGAGTCTCATAGCCCTATTCGTTTAGGTTCTGAGGGTTAGTTGAGAAACATGCGGACAGGCGTTGTGATGGATGAGAATTGATCTCTTCATATTGACTAATGTCTGGCATATACTTTGGAGCTTCTGGTGCATTTGTAATTTGTTGGCAATACTTCTCCGCCGCAATCGTTTCGCCCGGATTCAATGGACCTGGTTTAATTAATTTCGTCAGCATCTGCTAAACCCTTACTCTACTAAAAAACTTTGCCGCAAATTTCAGATTATTTTATCAATGCAGTCTACTTATCGCATTTTCTCTTATGGCTGACAAATACGCTGTCGATCATGTATATATATATGTACGTATGTATGTATGTATGCATGTATGTATGTATGGTTATAACTGACAGCGTGTATATATGTGTATATATATATATGTGTGTGTGTGTGTGTGTGTGTGTGTGTGTGTGATATTATCAAACCTATCAATAACCTTGATTTCAGTAACGTAATTGACCCTAACGGCATTTCAATAACAGGGCTCAAAATGTTTCAAACAGAACTAGTCTCCATTCTTATAAAGCTGTTTAAACGCTTCCCTAAGGAATGATGCTTTTTTTACATCGAGGGAAACTTCGTCAGTCTGCATTATATCTCAAAATTCTGTAGATTGGTTATCTGCTTTTAAGTACATACCAATAAGTATCCTTTGCACCTAGAGTAAATTGCTTGGACATGTGATAAATATCACCCCGGCAACGCAATCAATTTAGAGACATGCCAGCAACATAAAGGCTTCAGTCCTGATAGATCTACAGCTAACTGCAATATCACACAGGATTAGTGAATTTCTCGTGTCTACAGTACTTGCTATTGGCATATAAGTTATTTCTTTCTGATATGTCTATAATAGTTGTCTTCGATGAGCAGAAATTAGAAGCTCATAGTATCCAAGCATGCGTCCTTCCTATACACCTTTATTCCATATCTTTATCAACGAACCCCCAATTACATCCTTGGGCCATTCTTAGACATTTTCGTAGAGGACACTATTATCTATGGCAACACTTAAAAAACCGGCAATACCTAATATTTCTTCTGATTCTTTCTGTTTGGAACTTGAAGACTTGGTTCAATGAGGTGAAAGCTGGCTGCTTAATTTTAATGAATAAAATACAAAACTTCTCTCTATCACCTACGACCATAACTTGCGCCTAATTGCAATCAATGGCTCATGTACTGTCGTAAAAATGTTTTTACAAGTTTCTTGAATTGACCTTTACTCCTGATTCGAAATATAACATATACATACAATATGTTTCTAGTTCGCCGGAAAAATAGGTGTATTATTTTATCCGTCCTGTAGATGCCTCACTTGAGAATATGTACGTCCTTAGCTTAATTTACCTGTTTCGTTTAGTCCAAAAATTAAAAACATAGTTTCTGATGTTTTTTATGAGATACACACACAGTCGCGCGCACGCATATATATATATATATATGTATATATATATATATATATATATATATATATATATGTATATATATGTATACACACACACACACACGTATATATATATGTGGGGGTGCAAATATATTTACACACGCACACACACACACGAACACACGCACATAACTATATATATATATGTATATATATATATTTATGTATATATATATATATATATATATATATATATATATACAAATGATTAATAAAACATGTTAAAAGACATCTTGAAAAAGAGTTAAAAACATATTTAATTTTTAAAAGGAAGCACAAGATAAGTGGATAGTCCTTAATCCGCGGAGTTTCGAAGAAATATTCTCCTTCTCATCAGAGGGCAGGAATTAGCAAAATGCGGGATCGGATTTTGCATGTAAAAGTATTTAATGAAACTACAATTAGGTCTCAAATCTTACTTGCTTAAAACAAATGGTGAGGTAAGGGGAGTAGGAGGTAAAAGAAAAATGATAAAAAGATTTCACATGAATGGATAGTCCGGTGAAGGGTAAAAAATCCAAGAATGGTAAAATGAATGGTATATATATATATATATATATATATATATATATATATATATATATATATATATATATATATACCGCTAATCGCAGAAAAAAGTATTGTTGCGCGAGGGTCTGAAAGTCTTTATTCAAAAAATCAGTATTGGTTGAAAATAACGCAAAATAATAAAAATAGTTTTCTGTGGTTATTATGATACATTTCCGTTTCAAAGCACCTATCTTTAGCTACATTTAAGGAATATGCGTTATTACTTATCAGAATAACAGTTTTAAAAATAAGCAAACTTAAAAGCATAGTCCTTCGTCCAAACCTATTGAAGAGAAATAATAAAGGCTTTAGACATCAAAGACGTTCAAAATGTCTGGCTAGAAAAGTACAGAAAATCCTTGAATGCGTATGGATACGTCTAAGAAGTGGTCATTGGTATTTTTGCTATGGAGTATAATCTCTTGAGATGTAAACGCTGAAGACTTGCTACTTATGAATAAAAAGAAAAAAAACGTATTTACAAAAAAGTAAGAACAGAGAAGAACATCTTCATTTATTTATACATACATACATACATGCACACGCCCACTCACACACATATATATATTATTGTGGTTATAAATACATATATATATGTGTGTGTGTGTGTTTGTACATACGTATATGTGTCTATGCGTATGTATATAGACAGCATCTTCTTTTTCACATATTTTGTCATATCTCTTTCTTTCTCTCTTTCTCTCCCTCTCTCTCTCTCTCTACACACGCACACACACACACACACACACATATATATATATATATATATATATATATATATATATATATATATATATATATGTATATAAACAATCCCAAAGTCTCCAACGTTTTATACTTGTACGGAATTGGCAGATGTGCGTATATATATATATATATATATATATATATATATATATATATATATATATATATATATGGACATATATATATATAACTACTTCATTTACTCACATAAAATTAATATACGAAAGCATAGATTTTATGCGTAAACTTTAAGTATTTACTTCAAAAGTGCTCAATACTAGGTAGAGCTAGTTAGTAATTTATAAAATATATATGGCGATTAAGCTACACTGAATATTTGGCATTTCATCCACTCTAGGAGTCCTCAGTCTTATGCATAAACCTGAGGAATCCTAGAGTTGATGAAACGCCGAATATTCAGTGTAGCTTAATCGCCATATATATTTTATATATATATATATATATACATATACATATATATATATATATATATATATATATATCACATTGTCTCTCTTGTTCTCACAAGATCACCGAAGTAAAGTAACGGTAAGTCTGCCCAGTACCAAATGGGTGATTATTTTGGAAGTCTTAGCGCTGGAGGAACCGTGCGGTGTCTTAAAAATTTCCAGCTAGGTATCTGGGGGCGCATTAAATCACTGGGACTGGTTCACTCCCTTGTCTTCGTTAAGACATGCATATATGAGGAAACAAATCTAATGTAAACACCCGAGGTCTACTTTATACTTTGTCCTCGAGCAGTCATCTGCACTGACAAAACATTAGCACTGATACCAAAAGTGTGTATGGTTCTATGCAAAACCTTCACCACTCTAAACAAATAATCTGTGTGTATTTCCTATCAACTTAATTTTTGTGGCGGAAGCTCATACGATGAAATCGACCGGAGAGTCTATCATATGGAGAGGTGAGAGAAAGAAAATGGAATACAGAGAGAATGAGAGAACTTCCGACGACAATCGTGTAGTAAATAATGGGCAATCAACAATTCCCCCACTAACCAACAATCACGAGGTTGTCTCCTCAGCAACCGACAAGGCTAACATGCTTGCCAGTCGGTTTGCCTCAAACTCCACACTGGACCCTTCCAACCACCCCCTACCTGACTTTCCTATGCGGACAGACGCCACACTAGACGATCTGAAAACCACCCCTGCTCAGGTGCATGCTATCATAAAAAACCTTGACACCTCAAAAGCATGTGGACCCGATCTTATCCCAGCTGTGCTATTAAAAAAGTGCTCAGCCGAAGTAGCTCCAGTTCTCTCCAAACTCTACAACAAATGTCTTAATGAAGCTTGCTTTCCGGGCTGTTGGAAAACTGCTTCTGTTGTACCAGTATTCAAGAATTCAGGCGAAAGGACAGACCCATCAAATTATCGCCCCATTAGCCTCCTCCCACTTTTTGCCAAAATATTTGAGACCATAATTAACCATGCTCTAGTCCATCATCTTACAGATGCTAAACTACTGACTGACAAACAATATGGATTTAGACAAGCCCGTTCCACAGCAGACATCCTCACCGTGATCTCTGAACGTATATACCAATCACTGGACAAAGCGGGGGAAGGCAGAGCGGTAGCTCTAGATATATCTAAGGCTTTTGACAGGGTATGGCATGAGGGTCTCCTCAGTAAAATCAGATCATACGGTATCACTGGTAGAATACTTAACATAATTAAATCCTTCTTAGATAAGAGAAAAATCCAGGTAGTCCTCGACGGTCGCACATCTAAACAATATGATATAAATGCGGGAGTGCCCCAGGGTTCTATCCTTGGACCTCTATTGTTCCTGATATTCATAAATGACCTCCCCGACAACATTGCCTCTGAGATGGGTATATATGCTGATGACACTACACTCTATGGCAGACACGACAGGAAGACGAATGAACACATTTCTAAAGAAATGGCAGAAACACTAGAGGAAGACCTCCAATCTGTAGTGGAATGGGGACAAAAGTGGTTGGTCGCGTTCAATGCTGCCAAGACTAAACTAGTTTCATTCAATAATTACAAGAAACCCTCTCTACCACCAATAGCAATGGCCAACGACTCTT
Source organism: Euprymna scolopes (assembly GCF_053919585.1). Taxonomy (NCBI): domain Eukaryota; kingdom Metazoa; phylum Mollusca; class Cephalopoda; order Sepiida; family Sepiolidae; genus Euprymna; species Euprymna scolopes. Next base: position 10,515,237 of record NC_136491.1, on the reverse strand, counting down.
TATCTGAGAGTCCATCTTTCAAACTCCTTGGCCTAACGTTCACAGGAAACATGAGTTGGAACAATTACATTGAAGGCATTGCCAGGGCCGCTGCAAGAAAGGTAGGCTCTCTCTACCGTGCTAGAAAACTACTAACACCCGAAAGTATTCTGTACCTCTATAAGGCCACCATTCGCCCATGTATGGAGTATTGCTGCCACATCTGGGCTGGTGCATCTGCTACTAGTCTCTCGCTCCTTGACAAGGTTCAAAAGAGAGTCGCAAATCTGATAGGCCCTGAACTGGCATCTAAGCTTCAGCCTCTGTCCCATCGACGAAATGTTGCATCCCTCTGCCTGTTCTACAAGTATTTTAGTGGTGAATGCTCTGATGAACTGCAATCACTTGTGCCCCCACGACGCGAGCACCCTCGACAAACCCGACAGGCTACTAGATCCCACCCCCACACTGTAGAGGTCCCTAGATGTAAAAGATCTTTTTACTCCAATAGTTTCTTCCCCAGAACCGCAAGACTCTGGAATTCCATTCCAGGTCCCTGCTTCCCCAACAGTACTGACGTGCAGAAGTTCAAGTGTAACGTGAACCGACACCTTGCTGCCCAAATCCCTACATAGTACCCCAGTAGTTGTTGCCCCTGATAGTAGCCCCCTACACCAAAGTGGCAATTTGCCTTGTTTGGGGTGAAAATGTAATAAAAAAAAAAAAAAAAAAAAAATGGTTGTACTTTAAATTCTTTGCTCGTGCTATGTACTAGTCTACCTAAACTGGATAGCTGTAATAAGCGATACATTATATGCGTGGTTTACTATATATACATGTATATCTATCTATCTATCTATCTATCTATCTATATATATATATATATACATACATACATATTTGTATATATATATACATATATATACATATATATATATATATAAATATATATATATATATGGGGGGTGTATACATCTGTGTGCTTTAAATTTTCATCCTATAATATATATATATAGTATATATATATACATATATACATACATACATATTTGTATATATATATATATCTATATATGTGTGTGTTTTTGTGTGTGGGTGTATACATCTGTGTGCTATAATTTTTCATCCTAAATGCTACGCAATTATCGACAATTCAAACAAACGCGCATGATCAGACGTGAGCGTAATAGTTTAATAAACCAAGCATCTAGAAAGAAACCATAAAGTTTAATAATTAATTAATGAAACTTCCTCTTTCGAACAAAATAAACTTATATGATTTACTGGCATTCATTATTGAGATGAGTATAATTTATTAATTTTATTTCTTGCAGTCTATTATACTCATCTTTTTCTTAGTTATTTCGCGAGGTTTCGGCCAACCATTTCTCTCGCCTTCGTCAGGTGGTAACTGCGACGGATAGGAACTCCGAATCCCCTTACTGCATCCACTCCAGTTACTGCCTTCCGTAGTTGTTTTCGTCTCACCACGTTTTGCCCAAGTAAGATTCTGGCCGGTTTTGGGTCGCATTGAAACCGCTATTGTCAAACAAATATCAGCTGGAACGGGAGAGATTCAACGTCTCTATAAACTGCACCACAAAACCCGACCACCCAAAGGACAGTAAAGTCTTCTAAACATTGCGCTATACGGCTGCTGCTGCTGTGTGGGGAATTAATTTAACGATGTTTTGACATCGTCTAAATGCCTCCGCGCGATTTCTTACACAAAGAGCGTCGTTTAATACGTTATTAGCAAATTATATATCACCTCCCAATATGCTCAAACCAAGATAGGTAGCATATATATATATATATATATATATATATATATATATATATATATATATATATATATATATATATTAATACATGATGATTGCAACGTCTCGTCAGCGGAGTGTCACTCTCTCAGACACTTAAAGTCCATAAGCCCAAAAATGAGTTCCATCGCCAGAGGACCATTTTTATAGACAAATGCCTGAGGGAGTATCTATACACAGATGATGTTACAGAGTCTTATCTTTGTACGACAGCTAAGTCTCTCTCTCTCTCTCGGTTCCAAATGTTGAGATCCAGCAACAAGTAAGAGCAAGATAGCCAGCAACAATTTAAACTGCAGACTAGCTTAATGCCGGTACTGGTTCCCGCTTTATAAAGCTTTTTAAATCAGAGATTTGCTTCTCCTAGAAAGGTTGCCTTCACCACGGCTTACGGGATCCCTCTTCACACCAGCACACACATACATACACACAAACACACACGGTGCTAGTTGGTCGTTGACCCCTAAAAAGGGTTCACTCGCCCTTTGAAAGGTCTTGTTTTTAATCCTTCAGGGAGACTAGCCGCCCTCCTCACCAAACAAGTCTAGTGGGGGAACCAGTTCAGTCGTGTATATTTATTATCTGTATATATATGTATATATATATATATATACATATACATAATATATATATGCATATACACAATATATATACATATACATATACATAATACACACATACACACACATATGTATATATAACTACTTCATTTACTCACACAAATTTAATATACGAAAGTATAGATTTATGTGTAAACTTTAAGTATTTACTTCAAAAGTGCTCAATACGTAGGTAGAGCTAGTTAGTAATTTATAAAATATATATGGCGATTAAGCTACACTGAATATTCTGCGTTTTATCCACTGTAGGATTCGTCATGCTTATGCGCGAATTTTGTGGTTGCTTCTTGTTTTTATATATGTTGATTATTTCTAGTTAGCCAATCGGCTTTCTAGTATCCACTGCGCCCCCTCCTATCAGTCAATGGGCATGCATTTTATCGAACAAAGGATCTGTTTTAGAACTAGGTTAGTGGTTTTAGGTAGATCTTTTCCCACCTTTTTTATATATATATGAATATACCTATGTGTACACACACACATGCACACATATATACAAATATATATATATACATATATGTGTGATCGTTTATGTATATTCATGTTTATTTAATTTATTTATTTGTTTGTTTTCTATTGTTATTGTTAGTTTTAAAGCTATTTTGTATCGCTATCCTAGAGTAAGTTTTATTTTGTGAACACAGTTGTTTGCTATTTCTCGTATACAGTTCAATAGATTTTGAGGTTCTTTAAAGTACAGGATAGCAAATTTTTCATGGAGGCATACTTTACATGGGTCATCTAAATGTCTGCACGTGGTAGCTTGTCTCATTATTTTCCATTCGACTACCGGCGAATGTCCGCTTTCTTTGAGTTCCCAGTATTTATTTGCTAGTGCTGTTTTTATACGGTGTTTTTTATTTTTGAAGGTACTTTTGTGGTCATAGTACCGGGTTTTAAAATCTAAGGAAGTCATGCCTATGTAATATTTCTTGTTATTCGGGTTTTCTTTCGCAAATATTGTTGCTTGATAAACTACACTTTTTGTTAGACGTTCTATTTGCAATGTTGGCTAGCAAGACCGTGTTTCAAATAGTTTATTACTGGAGAGATGTGAAATCACTGCTATTTAATCATTTTTGATCAGGATACAAATGCGTAAGTCGGGTAATCTTGTGAGAATGGATGACTCGAAATTTCTTAAGCTACTTTTTTCATAGAAAACTGACAAATTCTTGCCGTCCAATAGGGCGTTTCCTGCTTCATTACAAAGATAAACTAAAGAAAAACTGAAGCGTTTTGGAATTTCTCTCAGTTCCTGGGAGAGTGCAGCAGGAGATCGCAGAGAATGGAGGAAGATGTGTTTTCTAGGGACCAAAGAATTTGAACATAACCGACTTCGTCATATGGACGTCCTTCGTGTAAATATGAAGGCAGAACACTAGAAAAAGCCACCATAAAGTGAATAAGTATGCCACTATGGTTTCATAAAACGCATCAAAGCAAGGTTATCTGTTTACTCCAGAAGGCGCCTTTGACCGACGTGCTATGCAAGTTCACTATCTGTGGAGGAGTGTGCCGGACCTCTACATGATTGCATATGGTGTCACAGAGCTTAGGAGCTGTTTAAGATTGCATACTGCACCCTCATTCATCGTCTTCGATGAAAGATCCACCATATATATATATATATATATATATATATATATATATATATATATATATATATATATATATATATATATATCACTTCCTACATAGTAGCAGCCGTAAAACGCAACACTGTAGTTTGGGCGATCGGGTTTCGATCCTGGTTTGAGATATTTGCTTCTCGCTGTGAACAGTACTGTATGTGGATGACTACGTATATATATATATATATATATATATATATATATATATATATATATAAATTTCATGTTTCATCTGAATTCTATCAGTGTCTTATCTCGCTTATATATGTGTGTGTGTATTTATATATATATATACGCACACGCAACTATAGTCTAAATTATGGAGCACCTATAAAAAACTTTAACCCACGCATTTACAAGTTAACAATTTTACAGTGAACAGTTAGGAGCAAATGTAAAACTATATTATAATAGATGGTAGTATTTCTTTGCTTTTACGCTTCTTTCAAGACTTCTGACTGAATTTCATATTAAATTATTTCGAATATTCAAAACAATTCTTTGTCAAACTCTAAAAGTTTTTTTCAGATAGTATTTGATTCGTCTCAGTTCTTGAAAAGCACATTTACTTGAAAATTCCTTCAATGAAGCAGTTTTCAGAGATTAAAAAACAAATTGTTGTTTTATCTAGCGATGGTGTTTTTCCTGTAGACATTGCCTGTAAGATGTAATGTTTATTCAAGGGGTTCACACAGTACAAATATCAACGGTTTTAAAAAACAAAAAAAAGATGCCATCAAAAATCTACCAGGGAATATATATCTTTGAAAAGAGTATCCATTTTACATAGGAAGAAAAGATTTTGTTAGAGCTTGCTGCCGAAATTAGGAAGGTTTCAAACAAAAATATATCTGATCAAACAGTGAAAATAAGGTTATTCAAATGGGATTAAAAAAGAGTCAAAGCATCGAAGAAGCCGTACTTGTCTTAGGCTTACAAAAAAAACGATTGGAATTGGCCAAATATGTTTTTGCACAGTCCATCCGTTTAGAAATTGGACACTTGATGATTGGGCCAAATTAGTTGTCTAGACAAAAGTAACTTTGATATATGTTCACAGCTATTTCCTGCTAAACTTTGAAATTTTATGTAAATACATATCTATAACATATATTCAAAAAGTTCGGCAATTTACACTTTTTACATCAGATTTGTGGCATTCCTAAGGGAAGAAGAAGCATTTGACTCTGATTGTGCGGTGTCAACTGTTAAATTTGGAGAAGGAAGCGTATGGTTTGAGGCTGCATTGTTTCTTCAGATAGTGGAATGTTGTACACATGTGGGGGTGTAATGAACCCCACAATTTACTAAAATGCTGGCCCAGGTTTCCTAAATCTCTTTGACTAAAATATTTAATAATAACATACCAAGTGATGTAATCTTCTACAGGGGAAAGGTCCATGCAATACATCAACAGTTTCAATGGGCTCGTTTACGAGAAAAGGTATGAAAATTATGAAGATGCTTCCTTAATACCCAAGTATAAATCCCATTCAAACTTTTTGGCCTTATCTAGAGAAAAGAGTGGAAATGCAGAAATGTGCATCAAATAAACAATAAAAGGCCAAACTCCATGAAGAGTAGGAGAAAATCGATCTTACAACCCGTAACCAATAATATGCAAAAACGAACAAAAGCTGTTATAAAAGCAAAAGTATAACATGGCATTGATTGTTGTTAAAATATATATAAATATAGATCGTAAACACGGACCAACATCCGAAACATATGTAACCAAACAGATAAAATGGTAATAATGTATATATATATATATATATATATATATATCTGTAAGGTCTGACGAGGCTGTTAGATCGTAAACACGATCCAACATCCGAAACATATGTAACCAAACAGATAAAACGGTAATAAAAATATAAAACACATATATGCTCTGCAATAGTATTGAGCACTGTCTTCAGGTTTTTACTAATTACCAGTTTTTACATATATATATATATATATATATATATATATATATATATATATATATATGAACTTTACAATCCAAATCTATTGTTCGACTGAATACTCTAAAAAACAATTTAAAAAGTCCCTATTATTTTATATTTAGAAAGTTATGACAACTAAAAATTGCGGGTGCACTTAATGCCTTAACTAGCACATTCTAGCATTTCTACAAGTATAATTTGCTGATTTCTGTATGTCTTCTGATGATATTAATAAAAAGAATAGCATGATTTGAACCCCGCGGAATAAAGACTTTGTAAATTATTATTTTGGAGTATTCAGTCGAACAATAAATTTGGATTGTACAGTTCAACTTACAGTTTTAATTTTCTTTCTCTTATAATACGTTCTATTCTCTATTGCGTATTGAGCTTATTAATTCGGTTGGGATTAAATGTTCTATATATAAATACTGTTATTTATATTAGTTTGAAGTTAACCATTGCGTATATCAGGTAAACACTACATCCCTTTGATTTCATATATATATATATATATATATATATATATATATATATATATATATATATATATATATATATATATATATATATATACTAGCAAAAGTACCCGTCGTTGGCTGGGTTCAAAAGCAGCCTAGACGATCTGTGGATTTATATTAAAAAAAACTTATTAAACTTTGTTTCATATTTCCATTCTATGGAGGTCAGGCGCGAACGAACACCTCATAATTTTATTATACCATATTTCTTCAAACTGAAACATAATTATCAAAGTATACTTACGCAGATAGATATGAATAGTCTTTATTAAAGTTTGTGCATATTTCCATTGTATGGAGGCCAGGCGCGAACAAAGACCCCACAATTTTATTATACCATCCCTATTAAAGTTATTACATACTTATCAAAGTATTATTATGTACATCTATATCAAAAACACTTGGAAACGTGTTTTTTAATTTTTTATTTCCATATTTTGTGGACCAGGCGCGCACGCAAACCCACAATTTTAATGCATCATCATTATGCCAGATCAAACATACCCATTCCTGTGTCTCGATACATCTTCTATCATTATATGTGATCAGTTTTCTATAATATTCAACTATATAATATAGGAGCCTATTCGCGACCAGACACACACACAGACGTTCAGCTATATATATATATATATATATATATATATATATATATATATATATATATATATATATATATATGCATATGTATATGTATATTTATATATATAGTCATCGACATACAGTCCTGTTTCGTTATATCACAATTCATCAGTGCCGCTAGACTAGCATCTCTCCCAAGCCAAGCAATCCGCAGTTCTCCCACTCGACCAGACACACACACACACACACACACACACACACACACACACACACACACACATACATATATATATATATATATATATGCTTAGGTATTATAGTTCTTTACATAAGCTGCAATTTATATTCATAATAACTATTATATTTACGCTTAATCAAACAATAGCTATGATGCCATCTTCATTAGACAACATTAAGAATAATATTATTTTCTAAACGCACGTTTTATGTGTGTTAAATTATAACAATTACTGAAAATAATGACTTTCTGATTATATTTTATCTTTTACTAACAGAGTGACTTGCTGCCGCCCGGGATTAAATACTGATCAACGGATGTTTCATATTCCATTATTTTATTGTCATCGAAATCCATGACATCGCCCATTTTTCAATCAAATCCATTAATTCCCATTCTCTAAGAACCTGTTGTGATGCAATGAATGAAAAAAATACATCATTAGAGCAATAATTTATCTCACAATTTATTAATTTGTGTATTGCCCTGCGGGGAACAGTTATGTCTATATTCAATGACTTGCATTTAAGTTTAAAATGAAAAAGTCGAGTATCATTCATTTCGAACACGCTATTGTCATATAGAAGAATGTACTATTTATTTCATATGCTTGGAATTACTATTTCGTCGGTAATAATAGCTTGAATGTATATTTGAAATAAGAATCTCCACTATAATTGTAAAATGGTGGTTTAAACACCAGCATTGGAAATGCGTAGCTGTTATATCAAAGAAAATACTGTTTATTTTATATGTTGGGCCTGTTAGCTTGTGGAAAAAAACTTCTCAAATGCACTTGCTATGCTAGACTGTGTAAGATGTTAATTATGGTCCAAATCGCCTATTCCTTCTTTCTTCGGATTATAGTACTTATCGAACAGATTCCACACAAAACCTATCTAAACACCTTGTCAGGAACATAAAGTACCGTCGTGTTAAATTTCATAAAAATATAGCCAACCGTTCTCAAGTCCATAGAGAACGAACCAACATACGCACAAAAACTCTCAGAATATATTTCATATAATAATGGAGATAGAGGTTCGAACATTTTTTTTTAAAGAACTAACCATCTTACATCAGTTAATGTTGTGCGTAATTTTTTATATTTTCAATTTTAATTTAATTATTTTTATTTCTTTGCCTTTTTCGCGTATGGTCATAAAAAATCATCTCCGGAATCATTCTAAACATGTTGGTATCTTTCAGATAATTTTTTTTTCTTTATTCTTTGATTTTCTTCTTTTTTTAATTTTTAAAGTTTTATTTTTTTTTATATTTCTGCAATTTTACCGTAGTAAAATCTTACGATGTCATTTTACTCTTGGTGAATTTCCGAGCCAGAAATTGAAAATCATTTTTAAAATATATTTGTAATCCCAATATACAATCAACGTTTTTATTTTATTTGCTTGCTTCCTGGTGTGTTCTTTTTCTGTAATACAAGAGTTTTTCTAAATCCTTATTTTTTAATTAAAACGATAAAAAAATCTACGAAAACGTCCGTAATACATATAATACGAGTGACTTTTTTTCCAGTATGTATTTGAATGCATAATCAGCAGTATTCATTTTCCTTCGGTGAACGATTACTGCGCATGCGCATCCAGCTTATACTATGTCAGACGAGGCTCATTCCGAAAGAAAAGCCTCATTTTTTTTAACTCAAAAAGTTAATGAGACACGCTGACTGGAGGAATACTCTTGAGGGCACCAACATTTATGTTTAAAAATGTAATTTTATACATAGTCACTCTATTCTCAACGAAATTTGCATGAATTCAATAACGCATCTCTGTTTCTGACAATATTCAATGACAAGGGTTGCTCACTTGGAGTCGCACACAGTAATATCTGAAACGAGAGACGAAACCTTCACGTCATGAATGCATAAATGTAGTCATCATAACAATGCAAGTAGCGATTCCGTTTTGCTTAATTATAGCAGAACAATAGATGGGAGTTATTACTTTTAGAAGGTCTCTCGTATTAATTTTTCTGCTTACATGAAAACATTGTTTTCTTTAACGAGAGATGCTTGAAATATAAATGCAAAAAAAAATATCAATTTTTACGATCATTTGTTTCCATGTAAAGTAAGTTTAAATTACTTAGAAAAAATCGCAAATATTATAAAATATTTATTATAACAGGTAAAATTTAAGACAAAAGCCTAAATTAAAATTTAACATAGATGCAATCAAATCAACTGAAATTTACAATAAGCATCAGCTAGGAGTTACAACTGATAGGGACACGTTTGCAGTTTTTCTCTTAATTTTTAGTACGATTTCTTTTATTGTTTTAATTGTCCCAGTTTAAAATAATGAAACAACCGGAAGATTCATAAAGCAAAATTCACGCATTTGAATGCAATGGCAAATACTTGAAGATGGTAACAAATATTATATTCTGCTTGTTCCTTTCGAAGTTGGTCCGTACGTTACGCTTTGTAAAATACTAAATACAGTTTTGAAGATAAAACTGCACATTCACGAAATCAGACATAAAAATAAGGCCATAATGGCAAAACATGGGCATAAATATAAGTGTCCTCTCCTTTCTGATGTCTTGTTTTTGAATACCATATATAAATATAAATTGAATACCATATATAAATATATTATCATTGTTTAAATAGTGTGAGAAAGGTAATCAATGTAGATTCGATGTTCGTCAGTTCTTCACTGAAGAAAGAAGTCAGAAAGATATCAACATTATGAAAATATATCAGTTAATTAAATAATTCTTATTCCTCGGAATTTCCACGGATCTTGTTAGTCGTTATTTTTCTAAGAACAGAGCAGAGCGGTAAATTTGTGCCCAATGCTTAGACAAAGCACTAATTGATAAACATTCAATCGGCAGAATAATGTTGACATTTGTAAATTTTCTATGTACACATCTTCAGGCTTATGACAAACTAGCAGTTCAGCCTGGTTTTGCTCAGGCCCTATGTACTGTTCATATCTTTATGAACAGATGCATATATATATATATATATATATATTTATATATATATATATATATATATATATATATATATATATATATATATATATATATATATATATATATATTGACAAGCTTCTGGGTTTGACCGTTACTCCTGATCTGAAATGGAACACGTACATCAAGTCTGTTGCCAAAGGCGCTGGGAAGATGGTCGGATCCTTCTACCGCTCCAGAAGATACCTCACTGCTGATGCAATTCTCTATCTGTATATAAGACAAGTGCATCCAAGAATGGAATACTGCTGCCATATCTGAAGAGGAGCTGCTAAAAACAGCCTATCCTGGCTTGACAGAGTACAAAATAGACTTCTTGGCTTAGTGGGCGATGCCTTTTTCTCTACCCTGCAACCTCTCTCCCACAGAAGAGACGTTGCGAGACTATCCTTGTCCTATCGTTATTTCCATGGCAGGTGATCGTCTGAACTGCAATCTTTGCCCCCCCCCAATCTTTCACGAAAAACACCCGTCTAACTGAATCCACTGTGAAAATTTTCCCCCACTATTTATCTGGTCCTAAATCAAAACGTGGATTCCATGAACAAAGCTTCTTTCTTAGAACTGCACGCCTGTGGAACTCTGTTCCGTCAGCCTTCTTCCCACCTGACTACAGCCTGGATGTCTTGAAGTTCAACGTTAACAAATTCCTAATGAACCGCCCCTTTAAGTAAAAACTTCATCAAATCTCCACACTAACGTACTGTACTTGCAATAACCCTTATCCCTGAGTGGCTTCCGGGCCTTCATAAGTGGTGACCACCATGTAAACAAATATATAAAGTTTGACTCATGCCCAGGAAACCTACATCTAAAATTTCAAGTGTTTAGACCCAACGTTGGTGGATGAAGTTGGTAGAGTCTGAAAAGGTCAACCTTTTCAACTTTAACTTCTTCGCAAACAAATCTTCGGCCAAAAACTTTTTTAAAGCTTGCTGCATGCATCAGTACCCTTTATGTAAAATTTAAAATTGGCTCAATAGTTTGCCAGAGTCCACAAATGCCCAATGTTTGTAACTTTGACTCTTTTGTAGCCAAATTTGCGGTTCAAAATGGATCGTCTGCTAGAGACCGGAGCGGTAACATATTTTTAAACTTTGACTCTAATTTTGATCCATAAACATTTATTGTTTTGGGCTTAAATCTAATTGCAAAGTTTAATCCATGTCTAAGTAACCTACATCTAAGATTCCAAGTGGTTAGAACAAAATTGGCGAGAGAGTAAGGTAGAGTGTGTTCCAAGGTAAAATCGTTGAACTTTGACCCTTTGACAGCCAAATATTTGGCCGATTACAAAGATTTTCCTAAATCTCAATATTCCTTATATCAAATCTCGAGTCTGTAGGATGAAAATGTACAGTGGAGTCTTGGGGGAAAAGTACACACACATACAGACACACACAGACAAGTTCACTTTTATAGACATATAAATAACAGTGGCGGAGAGATACGGCTTTCTTTAAAATAAATCAATAGAAATACAATTGAAGTTTCGATCCTTTGTACAGAAAATAGTAAATGTAGAATTGCGAATTGCTAAGGATTTCAATTATTATTTACAGAACCGGAATTACGTCGTTACATTCGAAATTAAATGCACATGTCTGAGTTTAGCAAAAAGATTCCTGAGTTCGTCAGCAAGAACCCGAACACAAAGAATCTGGAATGATACGCATTTAGAAGATCGACGCTACAGCGACCGGGACGTTGCAAAAATAACACTCCAAATGTGAACAGTAGTCCGAAGAATGCAAATAATACGAATATTCACTGGTCTTCTAAAAATTCAAAAGATGATACATTTCCGATTTCGCTTTTTTTTTCTTTTTTTTTTTTTTGCAACGTAGATGCGGTCGTGAAGAAAAATATACATATAAAAACCATTCAACTAAACAAGCTTATAAATAGGTAAAGAGATCTATCGGTATTAAATACGCCAGAAATAAACGTTGGATAAAGTGAGAGTGGGAGAAGATCAAGAGATGAGGGATAAAGAGGGCAGATTCGCAAGAAGTTGTTTCAGCAAATAGACAAAGTAATTCAATAAATAAATTGAGTTAAAGTTAAGCCGTGAAAGTACTTACTAGTGATGGAACGACCGTAAAATGAAAGCCTTTGCCGAAAGGTGGATTTAAATAGAATAAGTGTTCTAATGCGATCAATGCGCAAGAAGTACGATAGAATCACAGCGGCGATAAATTGAGTAAATAAAACAATAAAAAAAAATAGTGTAATAAACAGAATAAAGCGAAAGAACAAAAACCAAAATCAATAAAACAAACGCACACATAAAAGCATCAAATAGATAAACCAAAATCCCAACTATAATCTCAACGTATAAAGTTCAGAAATGTATATTCATCTCTCAAATATTTACTCTTTCCTCATCAAATAATGAGAGGAAAATTTATAATTTGCGTAGAAGAATCTTCAGCATGATATATATTAAAAGTGTTACATTTCCTCTATATATTTTATGGACGCATTTTTACGAAATTCGTGTTAAATATATACATTATTTTTAAGGAGATTCTTATAATAAAGCAACAACTTATTAAATAAACAAAGGCTTATTTATTTTACAAAAATGATAATCTTACAGGCGAGAGAATTCAAGTCAGTATAGAGAATGGTGTGGCCGTTGATCATACAACGACAGAAGTGTGTTGTTGGCTTCGCTCCCTTTTCTCTGTTTGATTACTTTTTTTACCTTGCATCGTCGCACATTCATTGATCAGAATTTAATTAGTCTCATATTTTGATCTGAGATTTGAAATACTTTTAGCTATTGAAATCCAAAGTTAAATATTACATTCATTGTCTAAAATTCTCGATTCCTCGATCAGAATGTTGGGTTAACGTCATTGCCAGCAATACGATTTACATCTGATTTTGCGCCTCTCTAATATTTTTTGCCCTTTTTTGTTACCTATACAACAAAAGTACAATTGAACTAAAATAGTGTTCGTCGAGTCATTCGTAATTTTATAATAAAACATGGATTCCTGATTTACAGGCAACATATTCTAAAATGGGAGCGCTTATATTTTAAATTGAACAATAAAATACATTATGTTTAGAACTTTTAAACGACGGTTGGTTGTTGCATTATTTGGATTCTTCAAGTTACTGCTCGCATATTTAGTGTTTTATTTACAAGATCTTAGACGAACCTTGACATCTTTCTCTCAAACTTTAGAATCTTACGGTCGAACGCAAGAATCTGAACGAACTTTGAAGATGCGACCGACACTCAAAATACACACGGAAATTACTTAGAACTGCTAGCCAGTCAGTTTTACTAAACGGTAGTATGATTAAATAAAAGGTTTCGTTCGAATTTCCTTGCACATTCCTAATTTTCATGGAAAGGTTACTAAGTTCGACAAGATACACCTGAAAATGTTCGGAGGTTCTAACGAGCGAAGTGGTGGGAATTCTCCTAATTTTTATTACAATGTCTTTTTTTTTTAGATTATACTTTGTTACAAGCCTGTTTATAAACATGGTGGTGTATTGTTTCCATTGGCCAAGCTAAAACTAATAAAATCAGAGAGGGTTTTATGAAGCATAATTTACGTATCTTATTGCAATGGAATATAATCGAAATAGAAATACCAATGAGCGTCGCACATGTCCATAATATCGTGCTTGTTCATTCCTTACTATAGGCTTTTGGAACTTTACGCTTTGTAAAAAGCCAAACACAATTTTTACGATGAAACTGCTTTTAAACCAAGGCAAAATTTGCGAAATTTGGTTTTAAAAAAGGCCGCTACGGCTACCGTTCACCATCATATGTTCTCCAATTATGTTGCCTTGATTTTGGATATCATTATGCTAATATATGACCATAGTTAAAATGGTGAAAGGAAGACATTCATCGCAGCAGCAACTCCTTGGTATGGGCAGGCAGTCCAGCCATGAATACATACATACTTATATATATATATATATATATATATATATATATATATATATATATATGCATATATTTATATGTATATATATATATATAAATTTATATACATATATATATATATATATATATATACATATATACTCCGTGCCAGAATTATATGCAAATCGATAGTTTTGTTCTAACTCCGACAGTTTTCAATGAAAATTTGTGAAACTTCGCACGTTTTACGGCACCACTAACGCATGCCCACATATAAAATTAAGCTGGTCTGCGCTATAGCGAGAAAACGGCAGCCATTTTGGTAACTTGCATTTTTTTTCAGCGTGCCAACTTCATATGCAAGATGTGACGTAAAGGTGCTTTAATTCACGCTGAGAAGTCTAAAATTGTTCAAAGGCTCCATAATAACATTTCCACCTCAGAAATTGCCAAAGAATTACACCGTGATCATCGTACAATAAAAAAAAATTGTACTAACCCTCAACTTTGCAACGGACGTTCTGACAAAGAGAAAATTCGTAAGAAATCATATCTGTCACGTCAGACAATGAGCAAGATCAAGAGAGAAGTTCGCCGTAACCCACTTGAAACTAGAAAACACGTTTTTGAAACAGCTAGCGTTCCCGATGGGCCCAATCAACTCGTTGCCGTATCCTGAGGACAATTGCAAATTTGGAAAGCCAGAGGTCCGCCCTCAATTGAATTATATCCACAAGAAAAAGAGGATGGAGTGGACAAGACGTCGCATGAAGGTGAATTTTCAAGCTGTTTTGTTCACCGATGAGTGTCGAGTGACCCTTGATGGACCCGATGGTTGGAGAGGATGATGATACCATAATGAGGATCTACGTCTCCAAAGGATCAGGCATCAAGAAGGAGGTGGTGGTGTGATGTTCTGGGCTGCAATCATTGGCAATGAGCCAGTAGGATCATTCAGAGTCGCAGATGAAGTAAAATTTACCGCCAAACTCTACATTAACTTTATTAAGGAACACTTGGAACCCTGACACAAGAAGATGATCTTTTAGCAATTCACCATATTTTAGCATTGGTTTGCATATAAAGTTGGCACGCTGAAAAAAATGCAAATCACCAAAATGCCTCCCAATTGTTTATTACTGCACAGATTAGCTTAAAATGTTTGATCTCCGCTTGCGTTAGTGTTGCCATATAACATGCTAAATTTCTTTGAAAAATATCGGAGTTAGAACAAAAATATCGATTTGCATATAATTCTGGCACGAGGTGTATATATATATATATATATATAAATATATATATATATATATATATATATTACTTTTGAAATCTCTATAATAATATATACGAAATCTGGGCATATTAAATTATCATATTTATGCTTATTGTACGCCCTGGCAAAGCTGGGTGCCAACCTGCTAGTTCTTACATATTTTATACGTTAATATTTCATTAATCATTGTATTTTAATCATGAAATCAGATTAGTTCAATGTTTTTATTAATCAGCAATCATGTATAGCGAACTATTTAAAAACTACGTTGCTATATAGCCTAAGATTAAAGCATATATATTTTGTTTAATTTGGTATGTTTCAATATAAAACTAATCGTGATAAATAATTCCTATATGTACTAATCATTTAATGCGACCGAATATGATATAACGCATATGTGGCATTGGGTACTAAAAGTAAGGAAACGGTTACGCTATATAATAGAGGATTTCTCCACTTACCCTTGATTGAGGCTGATAATGTTCAGGTTTAAGTCAGTATATTAAGCGCCACTTTAAAGTCGTTGTTTCAATTCGATTGATTTGAACTGTATTCGACAGGTTCTTAGCGAACACAATTCTATTAGGTAAAAATGAACCGATAAGAATATAATAAACTGTTTGATGGGTAAGAAAAGTTTGATGATAAAAAGACATGCGTTTATGTGAAGACTCATGACGTATCCATACAATTGTGTCCTCCTACGTTATGTATAATTTTCACTAAATTTTATAACCCAAATAATAATCTTTTTCGTAGGAATTTGATGACGCATCGCTGTATTTTACTCACGTCTATGGCAGAGGCTGTTTACTTAGAGTCTTACAGCATAAATATCTGAAATATAATGATGAAATTTTCAAGTGATGAATGCATAAGTTTAGTTATTATAACTTTATAAAATATGAGATATTACTTTGGGAACTCATAGTATCAGAAAATAGATGTGAAACGCCAGAAAGCATATCGGAAACAAATTTATTGGAAATAAAAGTCTTGATTTTATGACAAAATACGTCTTAAAACATACAATGCAACGATAAGCAATTTTGTCGAAAATGCAGAAAGGAAAAAAAAATACAATTGATAATAAAATAAACGGAAAATGGAAAATAAAGTATTGCATTATCTTACCAAAGACACAATAATAAATATCAAAGTGGATTGCAAAATTTGACATCCCATAAATTGCTGATTATTTACATAACTAGATTGATATTGATGATAAATAACTTCCGTTTGGAAAAGCGGAAGGAGGTTTTGTTCTCTATCATGACGATCTTCGTTATTAGAAAAGTTATCTGAAATTAGTCTTTGTTTATATTTTTCCTAAATCGAGTACATTCCTTTAATATCTTTTGTATAGGAAATACACGGTTGTTTAAAGTTTTAAACCTCCTACATTTTAGCTGAAAAACTTAAACGTCGATTAGCTACATTCGTAAATCTACGAACTCATTTCTTTACTGTATTGTCATCAAATGCACCAGCTTCTTAAATGTTCAACAGTCACCTTTGAATTTTGATCGATTTTTTTTTCCTGCATTGCGGAAGTCAATGACGCACTCCAATATTATGGGTTGCTTACTTAATTCACCACTATAATTCATCATTATATGCGACAAAAAGATGGAAATTTTAGGTCTTGGACGCATAAGTTTAGTCAAACTAACAAAGCTCTTTGCAATCATCTCTGATCCATTCGAGTGAAATAAAAATTTGAGGCATTACCTAGAACCCTTTCCTGTATTACTCGTATATATATAGGGAGAGGAACATACCAAATACGATAGGTTTACCAGTCGATATAATAATATCACTATTTATAGCGGCTGAGGAAAACGTGGTAAATTATTTTTATGTATTTTTTTTTATAACATTTTCACCCCAAACAAGGCAAATTGCCACTTTGGTGTAGGGGGCTATAATCAGGGGCAACAACAACTGGGGTACTATGTAGGAATTTGGGCAGCAAGATGTCGTTTCACGTTACACTTGAACTTCTGCACGTCAGTATTGTTGGGGAAGCAGGGACCTGGAATGGAATTCCAGAGTCTCGCGGTTCTAGGGAAGAAACTATCGGAGTAAAAAGATATTTTACATCTAGGTATCTCTACAGTGTGGGGTGGGATTTAGCAGCTGTCGGGTTTGTTGAGAGTGCTCACGTTGCGGGGGCACAAGTGATTGCAGTTCGTCAGAGCATTCACCACTAAAATACTTGTAGAAAAGGCAGAGGGATGCAACATTTCGTCGATGGGACAAAGGCTGAAGCTTAGATGACAGTTCAGGGCCTATCAGGTTTGCAACTCTCTTTTGAACCTTGTCAAGGAGAGAGAAACTAGTAGCAGATACACCAGCCAAAATGTGACAGCAATACTCCATACATGGGCGAATGGTGGCCTTATAGAGGTACAGGATACTTTCGGGTGTTAGTAGTTGTCTAGCACGGTAGAGAGAGAGAGCCCACATTTCTTGCAGCGGCCCTGGCAATGCTTTCAATGTAATTGTTGTGAACTCCTGTAAACGTAAGTTCAAGGAGTTTTAAAGATGTACTCTCAGATAAAGAGTCGTTGGCCATTGGTGGTAGAGAGGGTTTCTTGTAATTATTGAATTAAATTAGTTTAGTCTTGACGGCATTGAACGTGACCAACCATTTTTGTCCCCACTGCACTACAGATTTGGGGTCTTCTTCTAGTGTTTCTGTCATTTCTTTATTTATTTATTAAATTGCAGACTATTATCTCCACTTAGTTGTTGTTTCTTGGTGCTAATTAGGATAATAGTCCACAAGAAAATATACACAGAAATATATAAATTACTTCCTGTCAAGGATTCCAATAATAAAAAATAATCTCTTTTTAGTTTTCCACTATCATAATGAAATCAATACGTTTAGTGCAATGTCTTTTCGCTTTATAAAATAGCGATTAATAAATTTTCTTGAAAAAGATTTCTGCCCCCAACTGAAAAATTTATAGCAAAATGTTTAACCGAAAAATTAAAAAAAAAAATTATTATGCCGAAAACTATTTATATTAACCTATAAAAAGGAAGATACTAGTATTTAAACAAAAAATATGTTATTTACACGCAATCAGATGTGACATGTACTAACAAAGATGTAATTGGCATTTTGTTTTTTCAAAAAAAATACCTTACTTTTTAAAATTATATTTATCAACAACATTAACAAGAGAAATATATGTTT